>NC_061116.1:196881343-196934472 GCF_002878395.1 Capsicum annuum | reverse complement strand
TATATATATATATATATATGCATGTGGTTGTCTACTTGATTTTAAAGGTTGGCATTACTTTATCCCCATACTAAGTACTTGGTAGCTTTCACCCGCTAACTCGTTTTTGGGAGGCTGTATCCTCACGTGATTCTGGAACCAACCATTCTACTCCTTATGCTCATTGATCAGATTTGGGGACAATTGGTTTTGGATTGAAGTGGTGACCTTCCATAGTTCGTAAGGCATCTATTTTATGTCATGGATCTTTTTATATACTTTTATCTTTTTATAGACTTTGGTTTTTGGCTATGGTCGGGGGTATGTCCCGACTAGATACTCTTTGTTTTGGTTTAGAGGCTTTGTATGGACAACTGTAGACTTAGGTTTGGAATGCTAATGATACTTATATATATATTGTATACATTGGGTTATCATTTTTGGTTTGGTTGGTTGGTTATTGGATGAATTGACTTAGTTGGGTTTGTCTTGGATATAGACTTATCCCAAAGTCATCATATTATTAAATATATTATCTTGTTATGTGTTCAAAATTCATCTAACTCAGGTGTATGTAGGTTGGTTGGAATAGGTATCAGAGGTGGTTTTCGATCCCGGTTGGACTTGAGATACACATTACAATAAAGGTATAGTTTGAGTCATCTCAAGTTGGTATCAAAGCTTAGGTTTTGGTGTCATACGTTGTCAATAAAGCCATGTCGAGTAGAGTCTTGCTTATAGGTATGTTGTGGACCACACTTATAATCAGGAGGCTACGAGGAATTTAGGAATGTTTTACTTTCTTGTTGATCTATTTTTGGGCTATGGAGTCTAAGTTCTTACACTCTTCCCTAAACCTTCTTTGGTTCACTTTTTAGATCATGTCCTCTCAATGATCTAAAGTTTGTGGAAACTCACCTATCCTACTTAAGGATGAGATGGATGGATCTCATCCAACTCATGGGGCACAGACCCGATCAATGGTCGTAGTTTTGGATTTTCCCCGTGGAGTTCCACCGAGTGGAACTCATGCTCAGTTACCTCAAGGAGAGATTACCAATGCCGAGTTTTGACATTCTATTCATCTATTGAATCAGATAGTGACAACTCTATCATGCCAGTCTGGTCCTATTGGTATCCTAGAGAATAAGAAAAGGTAAAAAAATAGGCAGAGTAAGGGGTCTTGATTTTCTAAAAAAAGGAAGGCCAACTATATGATGGTAAGTGGTATAAGAGAAGGAGTTGGGTGGGTCCTAACTCTTGTTATATAGCTAGTTCTCCCTACTCAAAGTCATTGAAGGAAAAAAGTTTTCATATTGGTAATGCTTTTAGGGAATAAGGTGCCCAATCCGCACCATCCAACCCTCTTTGTCAGTTTTATGGCCGGTTGCACCGTGGTTATTGTGAGAAAGGAAGGAATCATTATTTTAATTTTGATTAGTTTGGTCATATAGAATGTGAGTTTCCCATAAGGATTGCCACTTGGGAAAATAGGACACCAGTTACCACTTCTCTAGATCTTGTACTGAGGGGGTGCTACTTTTAGCTCCATCACTGGTTGGGATTGTCTTAATGCTATTACTATCTCTTAGGAGTCTAAGGCATTTTCTAATGCTGACACTTGTATATTGAAAATTTTTTTCTTGTGATGTGTATGGTTTACTTGGTCTGGGAACCCCTCTCTCTTATGTGACCTCATTTCTGGCTGTGTATTTTTGTTTTGGTCCCAAGGTTATTTTAGACTTTTTTTTCTGTTTCTACCCTGGTAGGTGGCTTTGTGATTTCCAAAAAGGTCTATAGGGTGTGTGTAGTATCTATTGGTAGTAAAAAGAGCTTTGGAGAATTTTGTTTGACTTGGATATGGTGGATTTCGGTGTCATTCTGGGGATGGATTGGTTACCCTCATGCTATGTATCATTAGAGTGTCAGACCCATGAGTTTGTATTTAGGCTCCTTGGTGAGTCGGTTATGGAATGGGATAATGGTTCCTTGGCTATCAAGGGAAAGGTTATATCATATCTTTGAGCTTGAAGATTAATCTCCAAGGGGGTATTTCTATTATCATTGGTAGGGATTAAAACATTCTAACTCGGAAGGTACCTCTTTACACTTGGTTTTGGTGGTGTATGAGTTTTCCTGAGGTCTTCTTGGTGACCCTCATGGTGTTTTTCTAATAGGGAGATTGAGTTTGGGATTGGTCTTGTTTCAGAAACTTGTCTAATTTCTATTATTTCTTTGTAAAATTGTTTCGGTTGGATTAGAGAAGATTAAAGAGCAATTAAAGGATCTCTTAGATGAAGGTTTCATCCTTCCTAGCTATGGATTGTTTCCATTCTTTTATGCATAAGGTGGTTTCCACCAAAAATGCATAGGTTGTCGGTGGGTGAATTAAGAATTTAGAATGTTTTTCTTGTTGGATGGACCATGTATTATTATTTTTATATAAGGTGATTTGTTAGTTATGTATGGTGGTTGATAAATACTAGGTTTGAACCTAGGTGTTGATTTTGATGAAGGAAGTATGTTAGCTTGGGAACTGCAACACGTGAATTATAGAGGTAGATTGGAAGGTTGGATGAGGTGTACGGAAGGGGGAAAGGTTGGTGACTTAGGAATACAATAGTGGGAAAGTTGTGACATATATGCTGGGGGTTTAGGTTGAACTGGTGGATTGGTGGTTAGGTCATTGGTTGGGCTAGAGCATGGAGTTTGGATGACTATGTTAGGCTTTAGGTAGCATTTGGATGAATGGGATTTTTGGTATAGGAGAACCAAGCATCCCTAGTGATCATCCTTGGTGAGGTGAAAGTCGAGGGTTAATATTAAATTTTCTTCTAGCAATGAACTTTTAGGGAATGTCGGGGTGCATACTTTAGCAATCTCTCCTATATCGGTTAAGAGAGCACTCTCCTAGTATTGCATGCATTTTGGAAGCGCTTTTGCCTAAGGTTCACATCCTGCATTTGCCTCTTGACCTTATGTTGCATTACCCGTGATATATACGGTCATGTGTCTTTCGATGTCCAATCCTATGGACTACTACTATGGTGTGTTATGTCGAGATGATTCTTTATTTATGACCTAGGTGGTTTCTATAGAGTATCTCATGCCTATGGTGCCGTATCTCTTTTTGAGGGTCTCACCTAGGTGGTATAAGTGGTTCTTATACTTTAGTGCCTTAATGGCTCTTCTTATGTTAGGGTGGTAGTGGCTTTGGAGGTGTAGTGATACTTTGATTTGAAGAAGAGGTAGAATTCCCTAAGTAGGAGAGAGTCTGGGGTGACTACTAGAGCTAAGGTTTTGGAAGGTGAGGTAAGGTTATGGCCATGAGGAATAGTTAGGAGAGGAATAGGCGGTAAGAATCCTTATGGTAAAATGATAGAGGTTACTAAATCTTTGGAAGGGTAGATCATACCGCAGGTATAGAAGAAGGTAGACTTGAATGTTGTGGTTGATAAATATGTCAATTCTTGTATTGGGTACTTAAAATCTTGGTGGAAGCAGAATATTATTTTGGGTGGATGTAAGGAATAGAATCCTATGGCCTAAGTTAACTCCTTTTTGCTTGGGATAGGCTTGAAAATGGAGGTGGTGTATAGCTAGACTCAAGCTCTTGTAGTGATGTCTCTCTGGGAAATTATAAATTAAATTAGACTTGCTCTCTAGAAGGAGTTCTATTTATCAGGTATTCCATGTATTTGTATTGAGGTAAGATGTGGATGGTACTTCGATGGTTGTTTTCTTTGGGTGGTATTGGTGTCTCAGATTCTTTGTTCTTTAAGTAGGTCCTGATGAGGATCTTGGGTTTGCAAGTTCATTGGTTGTGAACGAAAAGGTGTGGCTTCGGTGAAGGTTCTATGGTGGAACCAAAAGTCTGAGGAAGCCATTTAGGATGTGGAAGTGAACATGGAGTCCAAGTATCCACGTTGGTTCTTTATTCTGGAAACTCACGTGTAAGGTATGTGTTCTTCATCATATCTTTATTTTCTAACTTGGTTAAAGAAAGGGCGGATTTCCTTGTGTCTTTGTTCTCTAAGTTAGATAAAGGTCAGAATAGAGGTGTTGGGGTGTAAATTGTGCTTGGGGTATGTTATGATCGTCTCATCTTGATTTATGTCTTGAGATTCTATTTTGGTTGGAGGAAAGAATGATGTGTGTTGATGTGTTATCTCATGGTTATTTTTTCCATTACTCGTCATTTGAGCATGAATGAACCTAAGTGGGGGATAATAAAACACCCTAAACCTTGGCCCTTGCAAATATTTCCTAAGTTGAGCATTCTGGGCAAGGTATGACTCATGCATACAAGTCATATTCTACGGTATGATTATGTCCCCTCTCTTGTATATTATGTAGTGTGTCTTAGGTTGGTTTCTATCCAAGATACGACTAAGCATCATACTAGTCGTCTGGTAGGATACGAGGTGTATGATGCCGAGTTGTATGATGGCCAAAGTTTGGCCTATTTGAATCTGTCCAAGGTATGATTTTAGGGTACCATTTATACCCAACGGTATGATCTAACCCTAGGTGGTTGTATGATGGTCAGTATGAGGGACCAAGATAGGGTCTAGGGTACGAGTTAGGGTACCACTCGTACCCTGAGGTACGACTAAAGGGGGGTGGTCGTACCCTCCTAGGAGTTGGTTTTCAACTTTTAAGCTGAGGGAATTCAAGACATTTCCCACCCCCAAACCCTTATGTCCCCACATTATATAAACTTTGGTGGCCTCATATAACATACTTTGGAAAGACATAAACACTCTTAAATCCTCTCTAAACTCTCTCTTGAAGATTGGAGGCTAGGGTTTCTACAAGTATTTTTCAAAGGGCTTAAGAGTCAAGTTTCCTTCTGTGAATCTTCTTGTATAAGGCATGTACTCCTCCCTTATTGTTAGTTCCAAAGAAAGGCATATTTTAATGTCTTTTAAACATTGATTTTGAATTGTATATGTTGGATTTGAAAACAAATGTTAAGGGTTTGATGCATATTGATGTGTATTGTTTACTCTTGGTTTAAATCTGTTTTCACGTGTTTTTGGTTATGGTTTACACATGTGGGTGCTTGTTTGTTGTGGTTTAATAAATGGGTCATGGGTAACCCTAAACTTGATGGTTTATGCTTTGGTTTTGGTCTTGGTAATGGTATGCCCTCAACATGTTTGATAAAATGCCTATAAGAATGTTTTTACTATATTGTTGGACTTTTATTGAAACTATTGCATAATATGGTTTGGTAATAGAACCCTAAATTAGTTTGGATGGTTTTTTCATGGGTTTAAATGGTTTTGTATTGGTTTGAATGGTTTCGAATGGCTAAAATTATTTGAATGGTTAAAATGGTTTTGAACAGTATGCATGGTTTGGAATGGTTAAATGGTAAGGCCTTGGTGGCTATGAAATTGATTTGAATGGAAACTTTGAGGGGTACACGGGAATCCCCCAAGTGAATGAAATTATAAAATTAGTTTGAATGATGAATGTCTTGTGGGGTACATCGGAATCCCCTAAGTAAAACTTAATAATGAGATACTTATGGAGTACACGGGAATACCCCAAGTAAGCCTAATAATGATGTACTTATGGGGTACATGAGAGTCCCCCCAGAAAAGTAAAGGATGTAACCTATGGGGTACATGGGAATCTCTTAAGGTTGGCTATAGTCAAAATGACTATACCACTAATGATAGCCTTGGTTAATAATAAATGGTATGGTGGTTTGTTGTGTGGTAATGGTTTTAATTAGAAAAGAATGGCGGGGTGTGATAGCTAACTGTGAAGATGTGAGTCCAAAGGACGTTTATTGGTAACTCATGTTTGCCAACATAAAGATTGGGAATAGAAACCCTATACTTGAGGGGTACACGAGAACCCAATAACACTTGTATAGATGTATCATGGAGAGCGAAGGGTACATAAAAATCCCCTACTGCTGTGGTATCTTTGGTTTATATAGCTACACGCATTGGGGATGCCCATTGAGAATACATTATTAAATACATTATCTTGTTACGTATTCGAAATTCATCTGACTCAGGGTGAATTTTGATTGGTTGGATTGGGTATCAGGGGTGGTTTTTGGTCTCGTTTGGATTTGAGATACCCATTACGAGAAGGCCCCAGTTTGGATTGTGTCAAATACCTCAAATAAAACATAACCAATTCTGCTGCACCAGTCACCACGAGTTGTTAGGATAAGTCACCGTGTCTGACAATTACTCATTATTAGACTCATTGTGACTAGGCAGAGTGTTGGGTCTCGGGACGACTGGGACTCAATAGCTCATCGTCATTGATAACAAGTCATTGTGTAGACTTATTATGATTGGACCCAAATGTCAACCCTTAAGTCTTTCTCAGATTGAGGGGCAGAGCTAATAAAACATTATTTGAAATAATATACTTGAAATAATTAAAAGGCTTATTATATAATTATGTCCTTTAAAGTGGATGGTCTAGTGGAACTGTTTAGATGGTGTTATTTTTCTCTTGCACCAAAAAAATCCAATTTAGAAGTACTGAACCAAGCTGAATCAAAGTTAAAAAAATTGAACCTAACATAAATAATTTGTTTGGTTAGTCAGTGCCCATTTTTGCAAAACTAAAAATCAAAGAACTAAATCCAATTTTGGTAGAACTAAACTAAAGAACTGAAAACCCACCCCTATATATATGATAGAGGCCTTTCTTTGTGAGACAATAGTTAACTAATATTTTCCTACCATTTCATCATCCATAGTTAGTCCACTTGAGATTCTTATAGCCTATTATTTGTATAGCCGGTCAGCCTTTTCCCTTATTTGATTAACCTTGGAACAATATGATCCAAAATTCCCTATTGAACTTTAAAGTTAATACTTAAAAGTAAAGGAAATAAACTGGTGATCAAAATAGAATTGTTGTGGAAAGAAAAATTTTAAATGGTACCCATGTGTAAAGGTTGAGTCAATGTAATAAAGTGAGAAAAGTAAAAAGTTGAAAAATAAAAAGTGCTCCTCGCTAACAATATGAACTAGGAAATGTTCTAAAATAAAAAAGAAGATGAAAAGGGAGAGGTGAGAGAAAAAATTGAATTGGGTAAACTAATGAGAAGGGCCTTAAAATTCAAAGTAGTAGTCTTAAGTGAATAAGAAGAGTAGTCACTATTTTGATCAAATATTTTCTAATCTTTCTTAGCTAGAATTACAACAAAATAAAAACCCTTGATTCTATATTTTGACACTTATGTTAATGAGTATCAAGATAAAGGAAAGCCTCTGATATATCCTGCATACACGTGAATTCTTCTTAGAGATTAAACAATATTGCTTTATTTATGTGTCCCAGAAATTACTAAGTGTTGTAAATTATGTGAGGGAGAATCTCTCTTGCAGTAAGGAGGATAGGCAATGTAAGTTTAGTAATCTAATCGACTTCTTTGATTGATAATGTGATGATAATTTCCCCAAGGTATGAGTTCAGAGAATCAGTTTTAGAGTTTACATCATCTTGATAGAAGTCTCTTATTTTGAATTGTTCAATGCACATCATTTGAAGAGTTGTTTGAAATATCTTCTCAATCCAGGTTAAAGTAAACAATTGAGCTTGAATAGTAAAATAAAGGTAAAGCTTGAAGTGTTTAGTGGTTGTTCAAGGACAAATCAAGGTTAAGGTGTGGAGTTGTTGTAACACCACAAAAGTTTCTATGACTCTATTTCAGACTTAGCATAGAAACTATCTAGAAACTAGAAAATAATCTCTACAAAATGACTCGGGCAATGAATCATCATCAATACCAATGTCTCATTGAGTGAGAGGTCCTTATGGAAGTGCCAATAGTCTTAAAGGATGAAAATTCTCCAGTAGCAGCAACTCAGATGATAAGCTGTTTCCTGTAGTAATGAGTCATCGTAAGCTTCTGTCTTGAGAGATACAGTGATAAGTTCTAAAACTTAAAAATTCAACTTAGTGTCCATGACTGTTGAAAATGAGTCGTAGTTATCTAGGACGACTCATTGTATCATTTATTCTTAGAAAGATCTAATGGTTGACATTTTAGATCTAGTCACAACAATTTCACACAATGACTCATCATTAGTGACGATGAGCTATTGAGTCCCAATCATCCCCAGACCCATCAATATTTCCGATCACGATGAGTCTGATGACAAGTCATTGTCAAACATGATGACTCATCCTGACGGCCCATGACTATTGGTGTAGCTGAATCTGTTACATTTTATTTAGGGTATTTTTTACTTTTTCTACTTCATAGACCTATAATACATCGTTTTAAAGCTCATTTGAAAGGGATTAAATGGACTTAAATATTTCTTTACCCTAATTTCATCCTAATCACTCAGAAAAGATAACAGAAAAGCGATTATTTTCTCTTAAGTACCAAGAAAGTAGGGTTTTTCTCCAAAAGCTCTAAGTCTAGGTTCTTAGAAGTAATTCTACAAATTCCAAATATGTGGGAATTTAGTGATGGCCTCCTTTAACCCTTACGCCTAAAGATATTTTTTCAAGTTTATTTTTATGAAATTAATGAATTAGAGAAAGTTTCAAGTATTTCAATTTTATGATTTCTTTTAGTAATTGTGTTTTCAATCATCTTATGACCATGAATATCAGTTTATGGATGATATTAAATGAGTTTTTTTTTTGTTGGCATGTTATGAATACGTGAAAATAGATTATTATAAAATTATCATGAAACAACAAATGAAGCGTAATTTCATATGACCTTTTAGTATTCTATGTTTGTCATGATTTTCAACTATAGTAAAATTGCATATAACTAGTTTCATGATTTCATTCATCTTTAGTTAGAATAAACTGAATTAGTTTATGTATTTTACTCAGTTTGCAGTATGGTTATAGGCAGTATATATATATATATATGTATATATATATATATATATATGTATATATGTATGTATGTATATATATATGTTAATAGTAGTAGGACTTATCACTGAGAGGATACGGACTCAGATAAACCAAGTACCTAACTATGTGACATCTTAGGTTGAAGTTAGATATGTTACTCACATGGTCTGTCTCGGTTATAAGAACCTCCCACTTTTTTAGACTCAGTATAGTGTATGACCCATTGTTAAGTTGTATTTTCTTAAAATCATAACTTTTCTTGATATGACTTTATATCAGGATTTATACATATTTTTATGCATCTTAGATAGGATCATTGTACATTAGTTCAATTTTACACCTCAAAGTATCATTTTATTATTTATCAACATATCTTATCTTATCATGTCTCACTTGTTTAGTAATTCTAAATTACTGGCTGCATACCTTTTCATGTATTGTATTATATCATGATATAGGCTTAGAAGATCAGCATCATGCTTACAGTCGATATGATTCAGTGCCATCTAGTAGTTGACAATGGTGAGTCCTCATCATCCGAGGATGAGGGTGTTCGTTTATTTTAATATTTCTTTCTTATTTTTAGGCATTTTAGAGTTTGTTAGAGAATTGTTCTGGCAACTTATATTTTAGTAGAGACTTTCAAAAAGACAGTAATTTCAGTTTTATGATTTAACTCAAACATTTTATTTTCCAATTTAGTGTTGGTATTGGTTTTGATAGTATAATTAAGTTTTAATTTTAACTTTCGCTCAATATATTTTAGTTATGTTTAATACTCTTAATGTCATGTTATACCATGGGTTAGCTTAAGGTTACTTGTGTCTCTAAGCACTGTGTTAAAACTAGGGTATAGTCTCTGTTCATGAAAAACATAGTATCAGAGCATTAACTCTAAAGTGACCTACGAACAAACTTAGTATCAGAGCATCAACTTTAAAGTGTTCTAGGGTTTTTGAAAGCCACGTTAAGTAGAGTTTCATTCATAGGTGTGAAACATGCCACATTTATGAGGGTACAAGAATATTTTTGGAATTTTTTACTTCTTTCATATTCATGTCATGTGATATAGTATGAATTCTATTTAATCTCCTTCTAACGTGTTCTCTATGCATTTAAAGAACATGCCTCATGATAACTCTCAACTTACATGTCAAATTAAGTGCAAGACAGTTGTTGTCAATATAATACCCAGTTTTGAGTTGGGGTCAAATCCATGAGGAACAAAGTGCATGGTGATCGAGTAAGTTCAAAATGAAAGCTACTTGCTAAATTCAAATATGAGATACAAATATTTGGGGGTTTTCAAACGTTTTCAAAAGTAAACCAATTTTTAGAGCTTCTAGACGACTAACTCAAGGATAAGAATAATTAGAGACTAATTAATTAAGAGTGGATCTTGGGGTCATGCCATTCTAGGTGCAAACTCATACATGGAGAATTGCAAATTTATCCAAATTTAGCTAGTCATGGGTAGGCTAGGTTTAGCGGTGTTAGTTTCAATCTTTCAATAAAATACTAAATTTTGCTCATGCATTCTTTCAAACACCTCATGAACGTGACAAGCTTACCAATTCATAACCTCAAATGAGCATCCTTATTTCTAAGATGATGCTTATGAACTTAGCCAATTCACTTAACACCCTTATTTCTAAGATAGTGCTAATAAACAAGCTAGCTGAAGGTGTTGTTTGCAAATACTCCTAACCCAATGCCCCTCTTTCAAGGATGGTATGGGATCCAAAATAATTGGGGTTTTCACTCTCTATTTTTAGTTCAAACATGGAGTAAAGCAAAACCCACAACAAATAGATAATTAGGTAGATAAATAAACAATACTAATGCACTAATTATTACCTATTCAAGCATAACCTCAAGAGGAAGAATTAGCTACTCATAAAGATAGAAAGAAATATATACCAAAATTTCCACCAAATAGATCCATGAAAGTAAAAGAGAATCCAAATCCAAACTTTAAATTTCAATAAATCTACAATAGAAATTTTTAATCTTTCACTTAGGAATTATTCTAATGTATTCTTCACCCAAGAGTATTACAATAATGTTCCCCAAAATATGAAAAATAGAAGATGGGTCAAGATGGATAAAAGATAGATGATGAAAATTGAGCTAAAACCCCTATTTAAGCCCCAATTCCACATTTGCCAAATATTACAAAAATGCCACCCTGATCTTGGTCTCTTTAAGTAAATTACAATTATGCCTTTGAAATTTTTTGGACCCATCGCGATCTCCATCTCTTGACTACGTTCGTAAATCTCGTGATTGTGGTGGTCGCCTCATGATCGCCAGGGTTTGACTTGACCTCGAATCACGATCGCAATCCTCAAGCTGCGATCATGATAACTGAGGATCGATTCTCGGGCTTGATTTCTAGCATTTGGATATTTTCTATCACATTTGGCCTCTTGTTGACTTGAATTACTTGCTCATCTTCCCTTTTCAGCTTTTACATACACAAATGAGCACTATTAAGAAATTAACAACAAATCAATGAAAAAACATGATAATTTCGGCTTAAAAGGTTCTAGTAAGTTATCAAATTGATGACTTATCAACACCCCCAAAATTAAAATATTGCTTTTCCTTAAGCAAATGAGGATAATTCAATAAGATATGGTATTTAAATCAATTCCACCCAACGAAAAGCTATACTAAAGGAACAAGCTAAATAATCTCTACAAAGACTTTTTAAACATGTCATGGCAATAAGTAAACCAATTTTTTTCAATAAGCACATATTTATGATGCAAGGATGCAAGTTTGTATCTAATGAACCTTGCAAATCAACAAAGCATCTTAAAAGGAGACACAAAATCTTTAAAGATTATCTCAATCTTCACAATGCAACTTACTTCACCTATTTACCCAAAACGAGAGTAAGACTTTAGCCTCTACCCCAAAGTATCGATGCCCCTCATATGCAAGAGTTATCTTCTCACACACAAGACATTGAAATTTGTAAATGAGCTTAAATAAGGAAAGAATTCACACTCACTCTCACAAAGAAATTCAAGCATAACGAGTAGAACCATAGGCTTGCCCTTTGTATTTTTCACCACTAATGTTGACTTACCTAATTTGGAATCACCAAGGCCTTGCGGGTCAATATAAAGGTTTAAGGTGAGGGAAGGAATATATATGGATTAAGTGACTAAAAGATATCCTTCAATGCAATTGTTCAACCCTTTTTACCCTCAAAATTTTCAAACTATCCACCTTATTCTTCTTCAAATCATTTTCCATACTTCCCTAACTTTTTATATAACATTTACCAAACAATTCAAAGACACCATTTTCTTTATTCACTTCTTTGACCTTTTCAAAATATTTTCTTCCTATAATCCCTTCTTATCCCCTTACTCATCTAATTTCTCTTCAAGTTCTATGGGCTAGGCTATTCAACTTTATCATCAAGCACATTTATTGCCTTTTAAGCATATGAGTTGACAACCTTACTTAAACTTTTCTTGGATTATCTTAGCATATAATATCCTTCCCCTAAACTAGGAATTTGAACCACTCTTACATTCTTCTCACAAATGCACAACCCCTAAACTTAGGATTTTGCATATAATCCATTGTTTAGAATCATGTGATGCATCAAAGGAGGTTAAGTGCCAAAAAAGGGATTTCAAAAGGGTTTAGGTGTTTTATCATGGTTATCATTACAATAAGAAATATAGGATGGCAAAAAGGATCAAATGGTTTAACTAGGGAACAGTGTTTAAGGTGGGAATTTGGCTACGTGATAGGTCAGAAATGGTCTAGGGTCATTCTTTAGACTAAGATTGCCTAGAATTTCCCTTTGAATACACTCGGGGTAAGTTCTAGACTACACATATGTACAAGAATTATTCAAAAATCTCACCACACATGACATCGTATTCATAGAGAAAAAAGTTAACTCTCCAACCAATTTGAGAAATTTGAGCTTCATAAGTTACTCCGAGTCAAAGACTCATCCTTGTAAAGAGAGAGCCAAAAATTGAATTTAATGGTCTGACTCAAAAGAAAGCTCAAAAAAATCCTTGATCTTTTTCAAAAAGAAAACTATATTTTTATTTTTTCTCAAAATCATTCCATTTCTTGCTAATGAAATTTTGAAAGTATTTTTTGAACTTTTTCCTCTTCCTAAATAGTTAAAGAAAAGCTTAGGTAAATGCAAGACAACATTATCATTACACTTCATGGGATTCTTTTCTCACAATTTCACATGTCACCTATTTATCTCATAAAAGACTCATGGAACCAATAGAAACACAAATGACCATGTACCCTTAAGAATGGTGTCACCCAATCTATCATAGGGAAAGGCAACCCTTCATGTCTCTCGGGTTACTCAGACTTCACCCAGGGATGCTATGATAAGCACATTAATTGATCAAACCATGGTACAACATTCATCAATAATTTCAACCAAAAACCACCGTTGATACAACATTTAAGACCAACTAGACTCAAAACTATGCTCCAAAAATGATCACATAATGCTCCAAGAAGGTTCACATTAACCTTTACAAGAACATAAGGCATTCCTTTCTTATCGATATTTTAATAAACATGTAGTGTGAATGAAAGGTAAGAGCTTGAAAAATAGACAAACAACACATGTGAGAAATCTCAATGGACCAATGCATCACCAAATACACTATTTTAATCATACTAACCCAATTAGATCACCGATTACTCAATCAAGCAAACAAACTTCAAGTGGATGTTTCATCGAACACATAGTGTGCTCTAGAGTATGGAAGCAAGAATTTTTGTAATTGAGCATTTGAAACAAGGCACACATTCAAAAATTTTCATCCCAACAACAACATTCAACCAAATTAATCTCAAATGAAGTAAATTCAAACCAAAAGAAACCATAGAATGTGATCACTATTCATACTTTAAAGAAACTTTTACTAAGGACCATACATTATGAGCTTGTTTAAGAGAGAAAAATAATAAAAATGAAAGTCCAATATACTTATCTGGGTTTTCATTCTTGAGATACCTTTCCAACTTATGATATCACCTGCAAACACCCAAAAACAAGCTAAAAATTTAATAAAAAACATTAGAGAATATCCAAACAAATTCCTTCGGTTTCCTCATAAGAAGTGCCTTAGTTAAGGTCGCGGCATAACATATTTTGACTGTCATTTATGTATCCATTTAGAAGATTTGAACAATCAGCCCAACTTTAGATCAATCTATCTTCGAGGTACTATGGGCAAAGGTTAGGGCACAACGATATATTTTCTATCTCACCATTTTGAAGACTTGAACCTTTTACCTAACTTCACATTAATTTTTTGAATAAGCTCATTAGGTATTGGTGAGAACATCAAAAAACCACTTGTCAAACATTAGATTTTGTACTTATTAGCTTTTAAATAAGGGAATTCATTTCTCCCATTTGAAGTAACAAAGTCTAAAATATAAGAATTTTGTTCCTCATCTCTAACGCTCATCATTTGCTCGGGTGGTTCGACTTCCATCAATCCACCAAGCATAGTGTTGAAAATTTCTTGGAGTAAGATCGTCTTCCTAATTCTAGAGTTGTATTCTTCTTCAAATTCTCGTCCAAAATGAATTGGAGTTTTCACAAAGAATTAGCTTGGCTTTTTCTTTCAACTCTAGTATCATTTCTTCAATTTCGGCATCCATTATCATTTTGGAGTGGATTAATTGAAAAATTGCCAAGTATTCTTACACATCAATCTCATCTTTATTTTTAAGATTGGACATATTCATGGCAATTGAAAGATCAGATTTCTCACTCACTTTTTCTTCATTTTCACTTTCTTTTCAAATATTACCATGGATTGGTACAAGAGATGCATGTTCTCCCCCGTTGTAGTCACCCGGTCTAAGGTAGTTAGAAATATTACTTAAACACCATTATATCTCGCACATTGTTCTTCATTTATCATATTATAAGACCTATCAAACTCATAAAAAGAACAAGCCTTTTTTTTTTTAGCATAACTAGGGAAGGGGGCATTTGGATAATTACTCCAATGTCAATCTTGGCCACTACATAAAGAACAATCACACTCCTAATAGGATTGAGATGGTGGACACACCTTTTTTCAGAGAGCATACTTACAATTTTTCCATAAATGAGGTCACCACAATATGAAAATAGATTATCATGATAAGATTTGCAACCGCCAAAAGTATATTCTAAAACATCCAAGATTTTGACCCTTATAAAATTTCCTGGAAATCCATTGTTTGGACCCAATATGACTCATAGGTACAAGCCTTATGCTGGGGTACGAATGGTAAGGTCCTGTTGTATGCTGACCAGTGTTAGTTGGTGGAATTATTTTGGTCACTGGAATGGATACGACTTAGAGGTATGAGTTGTAAGGTTTTGGTATGAGTTATAATAGGGACTCGCATAGTGGACAGTGTTTGATCCTCCTAGTATTTTATTATTCCACAGATATGGGTTATGGGATGGATCGTATACAGTGGTTACGACTTGGTTAGATGAGTCGTATACTGGACAGTGTTTGATCCAAGGGATGAGGCTTAGATACGAGTGGTGGATACTAATCGTATAGGAGGGAATGACTCATATGGGTCAGTCATATCACTATGACAGGGTTTTTAAGAAATTTAAGTGGGGGTATTCTGGACAATTTCCTACTTATGCTAATTAGGACCCACAACTTATAATACAATTAGGAGGTTATTTACTCTATTATTCTATTTATTATTACTTAAAAACTATTCCAAAATATCTCATAATTCTCTCAGGAGTTTTTGGGGCAAGAAGGCTAGGGTTTCATCTTGAGGATTTCTTTGGGGCTTGTCTTGGTGATTTCTTTCCTTTAATTCTTTAGTATAAGGCATAATTGTCTTCCCTCATTGTAATTTCAACTAAAGGCATGGTTTATATGATTGATTTCATGGTTTTACTATTTCATGATTATGATTTTTAACTATTATTGGGGTTTTTGATATTGAATTCTTGTTTATGGTTTCCTATGGTTTTAATTATGTTTTTATATGCATTAATGGTGGTTTTGGACAATTGGATTACAGGATAATGATTTAATGGTCTTTGGAATTGGTTTAGGTTATATTATGCCCCCAAGGTGTTTGATAAAATGCTTATAAAGATATGTTCATTGCATTGACTTCTTTTAATGAAAATCTTGTATGTTTTAAACTGGACAAAGAATTTATGCATGGCTTTAACGGTTTAAAAAGTCTAAATTCTAAATGGTTATTCTTGTGGAGAACATGGAATTCTCTCAAGTGGATTTAATATGGTAATTGAAAGGGCACCTAAGGTCCACTTAACCTAAATAGTTTGGATATGGATGTTACTTGCAAGTAAGGGGTGGTATGACGATACCATCAATATGGGACTTAGTTAATAAATGGTAAATGGATTTTTTAGACATGGTTTTAATTGGGCATTAATGTCGGAGTGTATAGCTAAGCTGTGGAAGGTGGTGGTCCCAGGGGGCCCACTATCAGAAACTCATATTTGTCGATATGAGGGGTCTTAATGATCATGTGCGATTGTCATATTTTATATTGAGGATATACTAGTCATTCTATAGAATATTGCCTGGTCATGTGGCTACATAAACTGAGGCCTTTTCTGCAAGGGGAGCTGAACCCATATGGCTCGTGGGTGGTTAGGTCGACAATGCTACATAGCCTACGTAAAGGATATAAGTGCATGCTAAAACCAGTACCCCTTTCCCGAAACTTATATATGTATGGTTGTATCCATTATGGATGGTTTTACTTGGTTTTATGACTGGCATTATTTTATCTTTATCCTGAGATTCATGCTAGTGGCCACTTGATAACCTCATCTAGTGGCAGCTGTATACCCATGCTATGCTGGAATCGACCATTTTACTCCTCCTTTTTAGTATGTAAATTTGGTATCAGCATTTGAACTAAAGTGGTGAGCTTCCATCCTTTCGAAAGGCATAATTTCATGTTATGTATTTTTAGTCACTTTTCTTTTATTTTGGATATTAGTTTTGGCCATGGTTGGGGGGCATGTCCCAGCCAGATTTTTTTTTATTATTTTGGATAGAAGCTTTGTGGTACTTTTAGAGGGTTGGTATAGGTGGGATCGGTAGAGGTTTCAGCCTTAGCATTGGTATTCATATTAAGGCTGGAATCATCGGACATGATTTTTCACTCTTCCATCCTATTACATTTTGGGATTGACTTTCATATTATGTTTTGGAATTTCCCTTTGGTTTATGGTCTATAGTTTGGTTTGGTATAGTTGGATAGTTAGTGCGATATGGTTGGACTTGGTTGGGTTGGTTACTATTGTGACCCTGTCTCAGAGCCTTAGTGAGAACAATATTGCTATATTGTTATATGTTTAAAAATTAGCTCAACTAATGCTGTACATACGTGGTTGGGTTAGATAATAGGGGGCGATCCCAGGTCTTGGTTAGACTTAGGATGCCCATTATGGTAAGGCCCAGGGTCGGGTTATGTCAAGTTTGTATTAGATCCTAGGTTCATGGTCAACTGGGAAGTCCACAAAGTCATGCCAAGTAGAGTCTATTTTAGGGGTCTGAAGGGCATCATACTCATAAGAGAGAGGCTGCAAGACATTTAGGAATATTTTACTTTCTTGGTACTCCTTTTTCAAGATTGAGTGCTCAATCCTATAATCACCTCTAATCCTTATTTGTTCATCTTTTAGATCATGCCTCCTAGATCTGGAACACAAGGAAATTCTTTTATCCTATCTGGGGATCATGCTGAAGGGGTGGGTACGTCCTACGTCTGGAGTACATCTTTAATGTTATAGTCTTATTCCTGACGGTGCTGAAGTTCTTCCTATTCCAACTAGTTCTCTTCAGGTCCTTAAGGGAAACATGACGAATACAGAATTTCGTCAGTCTATTCATGTTATTGCCCAATTAGTTACTGCTTAGGCTGAGCGAGGTGCGACTGGTGCTTTTTCTCTTGAGGCCACAAGGGTTGGTCAATTTATAAAGATGATTCCTCCAACTTTTATTGCGGTAAAGGTGGAGGAGTATCCACAAGTCTTCTTGGAAAAGATGGAAAAGATTTTCTGGGTGATGTAGTCTACTAATGTAGAGGGGGTTCACTTTGTATCTTATCGGCTAAAGGATGTTGCTTATTAGTGGTATGAGGAGTGGGATAAGGATAGAGGTGATAGGGTAGAGGAAGGGTTATTGGAGGCCTTTTCTAATGCCTTTTTAGATTGGTTGTTTTCTCAAGAGTTGAGAGAAGAAAAGATGGAGGAGTTTTTGAACCTCAGGTAGGGGAAAATATCTATAAAAGAATATGCTTTAAAGTTCCATCAGCTATCAAGGTATGCTTCTAATTTGGTGGATAATATGAGGTAGAGAATGAGGAAGTTCCCTTCTGGGTTGAATAGAGATTTGATTCTGGAGAGCAAGACTGCTTTGTTGATTAAAGATATGAACATCTTGAGGTTGACTGTTCATATGCAGAAGGTTGAGAATGAGGAGACAAAGCAGGTTAAGTTTAGGTATAGGCAGGGAAAGATGAGCAGGTTTTTTAATCAGGGAGGTGCTCAGTCTCAGGGGTGGCAAGTGGAAGAAAAAGAAGTGGGGGAGTTTAGGCTCCTTTTTTGCTAGTGCTCGTTATCAGTCGGGAGATAGACGTCATCAAGGTGGTGACAATTCTCGGGAATAGGTTGCTCAATCTCAAGCGAGTGAAGGTCACTTAATTTCTTTGTGTCCTCCTTATCAATTTTGTGGTTGTCCTTATTGAGGTTATTGCGAGGAAGGAAGGGACAATTTCTTTAATTGTGGATAGATAGGCCATCAGCTTAGAGATTATCCAATCAATAAGGTTGCAATGGGGAAGAATAAAATTTCTATGGATTTATCTTATGCTCCTACATCTAGTAGGGTGGCATCTACTTTTGGTACTGTTCCTGATTCTATTATTGGTCGGAATAGGTTGTATACTTTATCATCCCAATAGGAATTTGAGACATCACCTAATGTCGTTATTAGTACTTTACAACATTTCTCTCATGATATATATTTTTTGTTTGATCCGAGGTCTGCTCTATCTTATGTAAGTCCATATGTGGGTACGTATTTTGTTTTCAATTTGGAAGTTATCTCAGATCCTTTTTCTGTTTCTACCTCGATGGTGCCTCGATTATTGCTAAGAGAGTCTATAAGGTGTGTGTAGTAGTTGTTGGTGGCATGCAGACCTTGGTGGATCTGCTTAAGTTAGATATGGTTGATTTTGATGTAATTATAGGTATGGATTGGTTGCCTTCTTGTTATGCATCTGTAAATTTTTGGACCCATAGGGTTATCTTTAAGTTTCCTGGTGAACCAGTTATAGAATGGAAAGGTAGTTCCTTAGATCCTTGGGGGAGTTTTATTTCTTATCTTAGAGCTCGGAGTTTAATCTCTAAGGGTTGTCTTTTCACTTGGTTTGGGTTAAAGATTCTAACTTAGAAGGCCCTTCTTTGTCTTTGATCCCTTTGGTTATAAGTTTCTAGAAGTCTTTTCGGATGATCTACCTTGTGTTCCTTTGGATAGGGAAATAGAGTTTGGTATTGATTTGCATCCGAACACTCGTCTAATTTATATTCCTCCATATAGAATGGCTTTGGCTGAGTTGAGGGAACTCAAGGACCAACTTAAGGATCTTCTGGATAAGTGATGAGTGGTGATTCTACCACTCATTTGCACTCATCATTCATGCACATTACCTTGTTTTGAATGAATAAAAGAGACGTAGTTGTGATTGAATGCGCTAATACCTAAATTTTGCAAGCGCATAGTCAATAATCAAGGAAAGATGTGGATTGGAGCTTAAAAGGATCAAAAGGGAGCAAGAAAGTGCTACTTATGACTCAGAACAGAAATGTCCTCAGTTATTGTGATCGTGGTCTGAGCACCACGATCAAAGTCAACTAAGTAGAGAACACATATAGCCTTGGGTAACGCAAATGCGATTTATCAAGAAAGTCAACATACCACGATCACTAAGTCCTAGCCATGGCCACAATTGAACAATCGTAGTCAAATCTTCACGACTGCAGCCTAGCGAGATAAATAAGCAAGGGTATTGTGGTTAATTCAGATAGCTGATTCAAGATTGCTATAGAATATCCAAACACCTTTTGAAGAAAGGTGTGAAAAATTAGGGTTAGGCTAGAGAGAAAAAAGGAAAGAACCCAAGAATTTGGGTAAATAAAAAAATTGATTGTTCATAGTTGTCGTAATTATTATTCCAAAAAGGAATTAGTAAAATTGAAGAGTGGAAGTGAAGATTATTTGATTTCTATTACTATGGAGAGTTAGTTGGTAAAATTCTTTTCCCTTATGTAGCTAATTTCTTTAGTCTTGGGATTATGTTGAACTAAACTGTATTTGTGTGTGGGAGTTGAGGTGTTTCCATGATTTTTAGTTGATGATTATAGATTCCACTATTGCTTAAGCTTATTACTTGGAACTTATTGGTGAAAATCCCAAATCTTCAAATGGGTCTGATGGGTGAAAACCCTAAACTCTTAAAACCCTTCATTATCCTTGAAAGAGCGATTGAGGTGAACATGAGGTAACCCATAAATCTTTGAAAGAGGGTTATAGAGGGACAAGGAAATAGTGAACGATTAAGCCTATGGTTTATTACCTTTTGCAGTCTTAGAAATTAGTATAATTGGAGTGTAAATTATGTCAAGAGCATCATCCTAGAAATAGGGATGCTTTATTGAGGTTTTGGGTGATTATGAAATGCATACTTATTAGGTGCTCAAAAGAGCTAATAGGTGAAATCGTTGTGGTATTATTAAAAGATTAACTTCCCAGATCTTCGACCTAGCCTATCCCTTAGTTGACAACTAAAGCTTATGTTAAACCATTATCAACCTACATGATCTTACTTTTAGGTAGACATAATCCCTAGATTTCCCCCAAACTTGAGTTTACATCAAAAGTACAATTTAGTGTGTTATTTACCAAAAGATTGTTACAAATAATTTCAAAAACAATCCCAATATTTTATTTTACATGTTGTGTTTATTATCCTTATGGGTAATCTTTTAGTAATTAGAAGACCCATAAGATTGAAACTTATACTTCACTTCTTATGGATTTGACCCCAATGTGAATTGGGTTATTGACAATGATCGCCTCACCCCTCAAACAGGGGAGTGAGTTGAGCATTATCAATAAGGGTTTATTCATCCTAAAATTTCTCCATGGGGTACACTGGTGTTGTTTGTGCACAAGAAGGTTGATTCCCTTCAGATGTACATTGACTATAGGCAGTTGAACAAGGTGACGGTCAAGAAAAAGTATCCTCTTCCTCGGATAGATGATTTTTTTAACCAGTTACAGGGTGCCAAGTTCTTTTCTAAGATAGATCTTTAGTCTGGGTACCATCAACTTAAGATTAGGGAGGTGGATATCCCTTAGATGACTTTACGTACTCAGTATAGGCATTTTGAGTTCTTGGTGATGTCATTTGGGTTGACTAATGCTTCGACAATATTTATGGACTTGATGAACAGGGTGTTCAGGCAGTATTTGGATCTCTTTCTCATTGTATTTATTGATGACATTTTGGTTTATTCGAAGACTAAGGTGGATCATGATAATCAACTCTATGTGGTGTTACAGATCTTAAAGGAACAATAGTTGTATGCCAAGTTCTCTAAGTGTGAGTTTTGGTTGAATGTTATGACTTTCTTAAGTCATGTTATTTCTAGTGAACGGATCATGGTAGATCCGCAGAAGGTTGTTATGGAAAAGAGGTTTCCTAGGCCTATGTCTCCATTATATATCAAAAGCTTCTTGGGTTTAGGCGGATATTATAAGCGGTTTTTGTAAAGATTTTCTTCGATAGCTTCTTCTTTGACAGTTGACTTAGAAGAAGGTTAAGTTTTATTAGTTAGATGCTTGCGAAGGGAGTTTTGAGAAGTTTAAGGATAAGTTGACTTTGACTCCAATCCTGACCTTGCCGAAAGACAATGAGGGGTTTGTGGTTTACTGTGATGCATCTCGGGTAGGGCGTAGTTGTGTTTTGATGAAGCATGGGAATGTGATTGCCTATGCTTCCAGGCAGTTGAAGGTACATGAGAGGAATTATCCTACTCATGATTTGGAGTTGTTGGAGGTTGTTTTTGCTTTAAAAATATGGCGGCATTATGTGTATGGTGTTCGCGTGGATATCTTTTTTGATCATAAGAGTCTTCAGTACATATTTACTTAGAAAGTGATTAATCTTAGGTAGAGAATGTGGCTTGAGCTTCTCAAAGATTGTGATACGAGTCTTCACTACCACCCAGGTAAGGATAATATGGTTGCTAATGCTCTTAGCAAGTTATCCATGGGGAGTTTGGCTCATGTAGAAAAAAACAAGCAGGAATTGGTGAAGGATATTAACTGCTCAGATAATCTTGTAGTTCATCTCTTGGACTCTAAGATAGTGGTGTGATGGTGCAAGAAGTGGTTCGATCATCTCTTGGTTTAGAGATTAAAGAGAAACAAATGCTGGATCCTATCTTGATGAAAACTAAGAGTGACGGTGGTGGGAAAAAGAAAGTGGTATTTGAGATCATTGGACATTGGTGATGGTACTTTATAGTACCAAGAGAGGTTGTGTGTTTCTGGTGTCAATGGGCTGCTCCAAAGGGTTTTGGCTAAGGCGCATGAGTCACGCTATGTTGTTCATCCCGGCTCGACCAAGATGTACCATAATCTCAAGTAGATCTGTTGATGGAATGGCATGAAGAGGGGTATGACAGATTACGTGGCCATGTAAATGGTGTGTCAATAAGTTAAGGTTGAGCATATGAGGCTAGGAGTGTTGTATTGAGAAATTGATTTTCCCAAAATGGAAATGGGAAATGATCAATATGGACTTCTTTACCGATCTTTCTTAGTCTCAAAATCAGTATGATTCGATTTGGGTCATCGTGGATAGGATGACTGAGTCTGTACATTTTGTGCCAGTGCGGACTACCTTTTCGGCAGAGGATTATCTGTGGTTGTACCTTTGGGAGATTGTAAAGCTGCATGAGGTACCTGTTTTGATTATCTCTGACTGTGGTGCATAATTTATGTCTCATTTTTGGCAGTGTTTTCAGAAAGGATTGGGGACTAAGGTTAGTCTGAGTACCACTTTTTATCCACAGTCAGATGGGCAAGTGGAGCAAACTATTCAGACATTGGAAGATATGTTTTGGGCATGTGTGATTATTTATGGTGGAAATTAGGTTGAGCATCTACCTTTGGTGGAGTTTGCTTATAACAATAGCTAATATTCGAGTCTTGGTATGGCTCCTTTTAAGGCATTGTATGGTAAGAGATGTAGATATCCTATTGGGTGATTTGAGCTTGGAGAAACAGACATGTTTGGTCTAGATTTAGTTTATCAGGCAATAGAGAAGGTCAAGGTGATTTGGGAAAGGCTTAAAGTTGCCCAAAGTTATCAAAAGTCCTATACGGATGTTAGGCGTAGAGACTTAGAGTTTGAGGTTGGGGATAGGGTGTTCCTCAAGGTGTCTCCTAAGAAGGAAGTGATATGCTTTGGCAAAAAGGGGAATCTTAGTCCTCGGTATGTTGGTCCTTATGTGATTTTGCAGAGAGTTGGCAATGTTGATTATGAGTTGGATTTTCCATCTAGCTTAAGTTTGGTTCATCCGGTCTTTCATGTTTCTATGTTGAAGAAGTGTCTTGGTGATCCTTCATTGATTATTCCTTTTGAAGGATCGGGTATTTTGGATTCTCTGTCTTATGAAAAGATCTCGATTGAGATATTAGATAAGCAAGATCGTCGGTTGTAGACCAAGGATGTGGATTCGGTTAAGGGTCTATGCTGGAACCATAAGGTGAATGAAGCTACTTGGGAAGCGGAAGAGGAAATGAAATCAAGTATCCTCATTTTTTTCTGCTTCTGGGGTTCGTGCAGAAGGTATGTGTCTTGAACACATCTTTATTTTCTGATTTTGTTAAAGGAAAGATTAACATCTTTGCCACTTTGTTGTCACGACCCGAACCAGGTCCTGGCCGTGACGAGCATTTCAAACCATGGAGGTCCGAAACACCCCTATCTGTCTGATAATCATGCACATAATTCATATGATCAAAGTAATCTGGAAGAAACACAATATAACGGAAACATGCTCAAGAATCATATGAAAACGACAATGGGGAATAGTATCCCACAATCTAAGTCAACATCTCTAAAACCGTCTGTGAAATCTCTACTACCTGACTGAAATAATGTCTATCTAAAAACAGGGAAAAGGCCCCCAGCATACCCAAAACTGAACATAAGATAAAAGGACTGCAGGACATAAGACCTTCCGAAACATAGAAGGCTCACCACTTGTCTCTACAACTCTTTCTGAAAGTTCTACTGATTCTCTTGACCCCTAGACTGGGCCTCTGAACCTGAGAGGTTGTAGAGGGGAAGGGGTCAGCACAAAAGTACTGGCACGCAGAGATATCAAAGAAAAACATAATATTTTTACAAAATATAATTGAGAGCCATTATAAAGCAATTTTCGTATCAAATCATTTGAAAACACATGGGTGTAATGCAATAGTTTTTTTCTCAACAATAATGAAATGCAACTGAGCTAGGTGGAATACCCTACATAATTTACATCAACTATCAAACCTCGGTTACCGCCGAGAATAGAGTATAAGTGAGGGAGAGACACACAAGACCACCAAGCATGGTGTCTCAACCCAAATCAAATATGGTAGTGCACAAGACCACAAAGCATGGCTCCTAAACATAATCCCAATTTAGGATAATATAATATCAGGTACGCAAGACCACAAAGCATGGTACCCTTATTCCATGTCGGCAAACACGTTCTTCCAGCAATGAGCCGCTTGTGTCTCAAACGCCTTCTTCGAGCATCCACCTTACTCATGTAAAATCAATGCATTCAAATTTTATCTTATTCAATCGCATATCGTATTCTGTAGGGTATCGTCATACCCAACTTACAAGTCATCAATATCACATCCACATATGCATAATCATGTAAAATCAAGGTGCTTCATCATTTACAAGTGGTGAACAATAGTTATTTCAAATTCATGCTCTCTTTTGTTGATCACAATATAATATGGAGTATCGAAACATTATCATGGGAATTTAAAAACAGTTTATCATTCATATTTATCAACTTCCATGGAAAATCTCAAATCACATATGCATGGTTTCAACCATTGGAGTATATAGGCAAACAAGTCCTATGACATAAAGAAAATAACTTAGAAATCATATTGAAAGCAAGATATTAGCATTTGATTGAAAACCCCCATTTAAAAGTATGCATGTTCATAAAGACTACACCCATGAGATTTTTGGATAACCCCACATACCTCTATTTCCAAAGATAATAGATGTTTCTTGAAGCTTGCGGATTAGTGATTCCAAATATGTAATTATCTTTGAAAATCTACGGTAAAATCTTGAACTATTTGGGTTTTTTTTTGAAACCCTAAGGAGAATTTTGAGCACTTTTGATGAAAGAACATGTATTTTGGGGTCTTTGGAACTAAATCTCGTGTTTTAGGGCTAAATAAAGGTGGAAAAGGACCACTTTGTCCTCAACACGGAGTGTTTAAATTTCTAGAATTCCTTACATAGGTGCCGCCCATCCCATCACCTATCTTCACATAGGTGCCGCCTAGGCTATCGCCTATGTTTACATAGGCGCCACCTAGTCTATCGCCTATGTTCACATAGGCGCAGCCTAGACTATCGCCTATGCTTTCCAGTAGCCATGGGAGATTGGTTAGGCGTCACTTATCACTTTGAAAGGTCATAACTTATTGCTCGGGTGTTGGATTTTAGCCAAATTGGTATTGTTTGAAAGCTAACTCAAATACCTATCATTTGACACTAATTGAACATATACAAAGAATTATGGTTGATGGAAGCTAACACACTTTACAACATCTACTAAAACTTAGTCGACCGAAATAGTTTCAACTCGTCCTTGAGTTGAAGGACCTCTATGGTCTAAATTCAAGCTTGAGAGGATTCACATGCTGTATTGGCATAGGATTTTATGTCTTCGGGATTAGCAACGCATTGAAATCATGGTTTTTATTCTAGCCCAAAAAGTGGGGCGTTACATTTGTTGTCAAACTTTGTTGAAGGGATGTTTGATAATGCAAATGAATTTGTGTGTAGTTACCCCTACCCTATCCATGAGTTTTATGGGTGACTTGGAAGCTTGCTAAACATCTTTTATCATGATTATCATCTGCTTTAAGGTAAGATTTCATCACTTTATTGATGAATTTCCTTATTTTTGACCCAAAACTCCAAATTCACTTAGGGCTTAATTTTAGCCCAAAGTTTGCTTGGTTTAAATCCATTTTGAGGGTTTTGGTTCCATGAGCTTGATGTCATGTTGGTTTGGCCTCATAAACATATTTTCTGTATGTGAGAACCACTTGGAGTTTTTGGTGTCATTTTTGGACCCAAAGCACAATGATATTATATGGGTATCATTATTCTCGTATTAATGAGTAGATTATGATTTTAATAGTGTGATGGAATTTTGGGAATTGTGAAGTGAAGACGAGCATGTGGTGAATGATGTATGGCTTTGCAGTTTGGCTTTGAGGTAGGCTTCCATCTGCTCTTTTTCATAGATGATGTGTGATATTTATTATGTGTGAATGTGAATGTTATGATTGATTATGAGTAAATGACCTAGTTTGGAATATTTAAGTTTATGGATTTGATGAGGTTTTTGACCCATAAGTTGAAATGCTTAAGATCCTTTTAGAACCTTATTATCTTCTTCCTAGATTGGACTAATTTGTGGCATGGCTATGATTTCATGATAGGTTTGGGATGCGGTTTGGCATTAGAAGTATGGTTAGTATTTGACCTTAGTTGGGCTATCCTGGTGATCTTGAAACTATGATTTGGGTAAGATTGTCTTAAATGCCCATGTTTCTCATCGAAATTTCTATCTTAGGTTTGGTTATAACTTACTTTACATTTAGAAGTTGAACTAGATACCTTAGTCTAGTTTGGGGGTTATAAATTGCCTAAGTATGGAAATCTAGGATTAGAAGTGGGTTCTTCCAGCCCAGCTTAGGCCAAGATTTGTGTTAAATTTTGTGGATTTAGTTGCGGATGTTAGGCCTAGTTGAGATTATTGAGCCTTTAGAATAATTTTACTTTCGTGTCTTAGTAAATTTGTATGACTTGCCTCGAATTATGATTAATGGCCTATAGAGATGATATTCCTCTTATAAATGCTATTGATCCTTTAGAGATGTTATTTCCTCTTAGAAATGATAATTGACCTATAAAAATTATGTTCCTTATAGTCATGATATATGATCTTTAGTTATGAGATGCCTTATAGAGGTGATGTGCCTCATAGTTATGATTTATATCCTAGTGATATGCTATATCTCATAGACGTGGGATGCTTTATAATATGCCTCCTAGATGTGAGATGATTATAAATATGCTTTATGGCCTATAAATATACTATGCCTCATAGTTAGGCTATGACTTATGAAAACGAGATGTCCTACTGACATGATTATTGATATGAGTTTCGAATACGTATGTGAGCCTAAGTCCATGATATTGATGTTGTAATGATTTTAGACACATTATTGGGCCAAAGGTCGTGGTATGATATGAGTTGGATATTTGGGAACTGATTGTCCTTGTAAATGATATGGTTGAGTTTATGAATATATATATATATATTTATAGACACATCTCTCCTATATGGGACGGAGCACGATGCGGTATAATGTTTATGATTCCATTATTTGAATACTAGTGATGACATGTATAGATTTAGTATATTCTTGATCATTAGATCAGTAAATGATGTGATTCTACTTAAAATATGATATTATGACTATTCTTCCTAAATAAGAGTTAAAACCCACTTTGCATCTTAAAAATTGATTTATTTACAATGATAACCACCTAACTTAATGTATAATCCATATGCATAAAAGAGGTTAATAATGATGATTTAAATATTTAAGTGAGACAGATTCCAGTCCAAGAATTGACACTATTATTTACTATGGTTGAGAGATATTCTGACCGTTTCTACACTTTATAATGATTTAGTCCCAAAGATCACTTTGGGCAACACATTTATGAACTTACACTCTTTTTAGTCATGGATTGAGTCCATGCACCCATTATACATATGATTATTGATAATGTGATATTGATGATTAAAGATGAATTATGGATATATACTCTACCTTACTTCTCTTTTATGTTTATTTACTTAGCCTATGTGGGATTGCATTTTAATTTATCTCTCGTGGGGCTCGCTCTCTATTATTGACATTCATTTGGATATTATGATGATATAATGATGCCTATCAGGGCTTGGGGATATTATAATGATGTGATGATGCCTGGCAAGGCTGGAGGATATTATGTATCTTTGATGATACCCGACAAGGACAGAGGATGTTATGAAGATGATATTGATACCCTATAAGGACTGAAGATGATTATGAAGATGATAGTTATGATGATGGTGGTTATGACAGTGATGGTTGTGATGTTAGTGTTATGATATTATGGATTTTTTGTGATGTTGGCGTTATGATATTATGGATTTTTTTGGCATTTATACTTTCTTGTGCATCGCCTATCACCAGTATGCACTTATGTCTATTAGCTGGTATGGGATGGTAGCATAGATATGGGTGATGACTATGCTTTGTGTTATTGTATGCTGATTGAATCTTTTGAGCCTTAGGCGGTAGGGGCATGCATAAGCTCAAATAGGTATTTGGTTGTCTAGAATAGCCTGTTACTCATATGTTATTTGTATTGTTATTATCATTGTTATGATCATTATTATGTATAGCTTATGAAAGATTGGTCATTGATTTAGTATCAAGATCGAGGTATGATTCTGGCCTCTTCTATCTTACGATTTCATTATTATGCATGATTAATTAAAGATGAGATATATGGATTAGAAACCATGATCATGTTAGTGCTAAATCCTGATAGGATTATAAAAGGCCTAAAATGAAGATATGATAATCTAGGTTGTGCTTCGAGTTGGCCTTATATATCCCATGTAGAACTTGGAATGCTATTCTCTCTCTCTTCACTAATGTTACAATAACGTTTCACCAAATGTCCTTCTTCAACGATCAAGCAGCCGACGCCAGCGATAAAAATAGATAAGTCTACACTCCTTGCCTCTCTCTCTCGAGCTCCTTCTCTCTCTCTTTCTCTCTCCCAGCTCTTTAGAGAAACTTTCCTCTCTCTCTCTCCCTCCTTCTTGGCCATCTGCCACTGTTATAGCCGATAAGACTAGGGTTTCTGCTAGCATGACTCTAGTGATGGTCCCCAGAACGCAGAACCGATCACGTCCAGTTGAAGCTCTAGTGACAGCGACTGCCGGTGGTGCTCCGACGATAGCTTTTTGGCGGTGCTATTTTTAGCAAACAACTTAGAAAGAAAAATTGACATTACCACCAGCATGTAGGAGTACCCTGGTGACAGCTAAGCTTTGATATTTACATACTTTTACTAGTTATTATTTTACCATTTCATTTATATTGATTTATTTTCTTGTGAGTACAGTTTGTATCGGTTTTCTGTAGCTTGTTGGTGGATATTTGTGTGTTGTTGTAGCTGCTAGGACAGATCAGGTATTTTTGTGACTGAATACTGTTTCTTTACTACTTTCTTCCTTTTCCTTTTCTGCTTTCCTATTGGTGCTTTGTGTTTGGTGTCTACTTGTATATTGGCTTGGGGCTTTATTTGGGCTTGGTTTTGGCCTTAAGTGGTGGCTGTAGGGGTTGATGGTGGAACAGGGTCATGTCTGAGGGGGTTGGGGTTAGGACTGGCTTTGCGTAGGGGTAAAGAAAGGCAGTTAGGGGTAGGTGTAAGGTCTAGGTCGGGTGTTAGGGATGGGGCGATGAGTGGTGGTAGAGATAGGCAAGAGGTAAGAGACGAGAGTAGATAGGTTGAGGGTAGGGTCTTGGAATATAGGGACCCTTCAGGGTAAGTCCATAGAGCTGGTGAAGATTCTTAAGAGAAGGAAGATTAATATTGTGTATGTTCAGAAGACTAAGTGGGTAGGGTCTAAAGCTAGGGATGTGGATGGGTATAAGCTGTGGTACTCAGGGAGTGATGAGCATCGGAATAGTGTGGTGATCATAGTAGTTGAGGAGCTTAGAGAGCAGGTGGTGGAGGTAAAAAGGGTCTGTGATAGGTTGATGATGATCAAATTGGTCATTGGGGGGTTTACGCTGCATGTGTGTAGTGTTTATGCTCTGTAGGTGGGCTTGGGAGAGGAGGATCACCTGATTACCTTTCGAAGTACGATAGCCAAGACTCAAATTGACTTTATGCTACTAAGAAAGGGGGATAGGGTTTTATGTAAGAACTATAAAGTCATTCCGAGTGAGCATCTTTTGACTCAACATAGGCTTCTGGTGATGGACTTATTTATGAAGAGAAGCAAGAAGAGAAGGGTAAAGAAGGGTCAACCTAGAATTAGGTAGGGTGGCTTGACGCCAAATAATATGCTGAAGATAGAAAAAAAGTGGTTGTTTTGGAAGATGTGGGATTGTAGGGGAGACGTGGATGACATATGGGTTAAGGCTGGCAGTTGCATCATAGAGATTGGCAGAGAAGTGTTGGGTATTTTGAGGGGTCGAGAAGGATGACATAAGGGGGACTGGTGGTGGAATAAAGATGTTAATAAGAAAGTGGAGATTAAGAAAAGAGTGTATGTTAAGCTGTTTAAGAGTAAAGATGCAGAGGAGAAGAGGATGAATTGGGAGGTCTACAAATTAGCAAAGAAGAAGGCTAAGCTTGCAGTTACGACAACTAAATCAGCAGTGTTTGAGAGCTTATATGCGGGGTTAGAGGATGAAGATGAGGAAAAGAGGTTGTATAGGCTTGCTAAGTCTAGGAGCGGAAGGGTCGGGACCTCGACCAAGTGAAGTGCATTAAGAGAGAGGATGGTAGAGTTTTGGTGGAGGATACCTATATTAAGAAGAGATGGCAGGAGTATTTCCATAGGCTTTTGAACGAGGAAGGGGACAGAGGCGTTGAGTTAGGTAAGATGGAACACTTGGAGGAGAGACGTGATTTCAATTATTGTAGACGTTTTAAGGTTGAGGAGGTCAGGAAAGCTATTCATACGATGCGGAGGGGAAGGGCGATGGGGCCTGATGAGATTCCGATGGATTTTTGGAAGTTTTTAGGTAGGGCAGGGTTAAGGTGGTTAAGTTATTTATTTAATGACATTTTCAAGATGGAGAGGATGCATGAAGCTTGGATGTGGAGTATGATGACTCCTTTATACAAAAATAAGGGGGAAATTCAGAGTTGCACTAACTATAGCGGTATCAAGATGCTGAGTCATACTATGAAGATTTGGGAGAGGGTGGTGGAGTGGAAATTAAGGAAGATTGTGTTCATTTAAGAGAATCAGTTTGGTTTTATGGAGAAAATACACCTGGTGAGGAGATTGATGGAACAATATAGGGAAAGAAAGAGGGGTTTGCACACGATGTTCATTGACTTGGAGAAGGCTTATGACAAAGTCCCTAGGGAGGTTCTTTGGAGATGCTTAGAGGCAAGAGGGGTCCGGTGGTGTACATTAGAGCTATTAAGGACATGTATGATGGAGGAAAGATTTGGGTGAGAAAGGCGGGAGGGGACTCAGAACATTTTTCAGTCGAGATAGGGTTGCATCAAGGTTCAACTCTTAGCCCGTTCCTATTTGTGTTAGTTATGGATATATTGATGCGATGTATTCAAGGGGAGGTGCCATGGTGTATGTTGTTTGCGGATGATGTAGTGTTGATTGAAGAGATGCGAGGGGGTGTGAATGAAAAATTAGACGTTTGGAGGAAAACCCTGGAGTCCAAGGGGTTCAGGTTGAGTAGGTCCATCACAGAGTATATGGAATGCAGGTTTAGTGACGAGGTAGGAGGATGATGTGGTGGTGAGGCTGGATTCTCATGATGTTTGTAAGAGGGATAGTTTTAAGTATCTTGGGTCTATGATTCAAGGGAATGGCGAGATTTATGAGGATATCTCTAACCATATTGGAGAAGGTTGGATGAAGTGGAGGCTCGCCTCGGGTGTGTTGTGTGATAAGAAGGTGCCACTTAAGCTTAAAGGCAAATTCTATAGAGTGGCAGTCCATCCAACCACGTTATATGGAGTAAAGTGTTGGCCAGTCAAGAACTACCACATTCAAAAATTAAAGGTGGCGGAAATGAGAATATTGTGTTGGATGTGTGGACTTACTAGAGAGGATAGAGTTTGAAGTGAGATAGTTCGAGAGAAGGTGGGAGTGGCTTCGGTAGAGAACAAGATGCGGAAAGGAAGGCTGAGATGGTTTTGGCATGTGATGAGGAAGGGCATGGATGCCCTAGTTTGTAGGTATGAGAGGCTAGCATTGGATGGCTTTCAGAGGAGGAGAGGTAGGCCAAAGAAGTATTGAAGGGAAGTGATTAGACATGATATGGAGCAGCTACAGCTTACTGAGGACATGACCCTAGATGGGAAGGTGTGGAGGTTGCGGATAAGGGTAGAACGCTAGGTCGCGTGCGTGGGTTGTAGCTATTAGTAGAAGATCTTATGTATAGCTGGGTTAGTAATCCCAGGATTGTGTCCATAAGTGGGGGTCGTACTTTCCGGATGCCATATTTCTTATCCCTTATTTCATATTGCGCTTATTTATCTTATTTTGTATTGCTCGGATTTTTGTTTTATTTTTAGTAGGTCTTATTCCTTATATGTTATGCCACCCACCATGCTTAATGGTGCATTACGCTCTTGCTTACTATTATCTATCTTGAGCCGAGGGTTTATCAGAAACAACCTCTTTACTTCTTTGGAGGTAGCGGTATAGACTGCGTATATTCTACCATCCTCAGACCCCACTTTGTGGGAATACACTGGTTTCATTGTTGTTGTTTTCATGATGTAGCTATGGTATTTCGGTATATCCCTTTCTTCATTTGTTTAGATTGTATATTCATTTCTTGGACTTTTATATTTCTATATATCTTTTCTTCGCCCTTTATTCGTATATTGGCCTGGGATATACGGTATAGTGTTGAGATTTCTTAGTATGGCTAGAATAGGATAGTTCATCCTCGATACTTTCTTAGCCTTATTATGTTAGTCTATCGGACATGAATAGGATAGGCTATCCTTATTATCTCTTTGGCTATTTTGTAGTTGCTGAACATTGGGTGTAGTTTCCATTCTATTTGTATGTTATATATTTCTGCTTTATCTTTGGAGCTCAGTTGGTAATTTCCTTTTGAGTACCATTCTTTTTGTACACATACTACACTTCTACAGTCTACAAATCATAGTACGGGCTATCTCCATTGATATGTGTGCATCGTGTGGAGCAACTATGGTTTGGAGATTTAGTGTGAGCTCTTGATGTTCGGAGTATTACCTATCTCCCTCTTATGTATTAGACTAGTCTCTATTTTATATTCGGAGATAAGTTATATCAGTGTAGTAAGTTCACTTTGTACTCTTGTATTATTAACAACTTTTGTACTGATACCCCAGGTTTAGGGATTATATTATGTAATTTCTTCTTTATTTCATCTATTCCACAATTTTTTTCTTTATATATTTGGTAGTTCATTACTAGCCGTTCCGGACTATGGATTTGGCTGACCTACTGGTGGGTTATAGTAGGCTCCATCATGACCTATGAAATTGGGGTGTGACAAGATACATATAAACTGGTATAAAAAATAAAGATAAATGATCATAGTTTAGAAGTAAATAAAATTGAACAAAGTGTCATGTGCAAATACTAAGTCTAAACCTATAATTATAGAAGAGTCTATTAACTGACACACCTCAACCAGGTTATCTTCAAGTCCTATGACTGCTGGACGAAGCTTAACCTTGACTCGAAAATTGGTCCCTAATTACAAATGAGGTCTCATTTGAGTTGCTGGAATATGCTCAATACTTAACAAAAAGAGAGCACGTCGTAGCATAAGTAAAAAGCCACTATGTACTGGTAGGGTCATAGGACAAATGAACTTAATAAATTTGAAGACTTAGCAAACAATTTTTAAAAAAGATCAGCCATGTAACACTTAAGAATTATACCTTTACTTAATTCCTTACAGATTCATTAAGCAACCAACCAAGTAACAAGAAGAGCATAGTACATGTACAACTATTCAAACAAGTCAATTAAAATGAGCCAAAAATTGATAACCAACCTTGTCACAATTACCTCTTTATTAAAATTTATCAATATTAACTTAGTTCAAGTTATCAATATCTTGGGTCACTTATGGATCCAAATAACAACTACCATATAAGTTGCTTCACTTAAGAGACCAAAATAACAACAACAATATATCTTGATTGACGAATGAATCCCAAAATAACAACAACAATATAACCTGATCCACTTGTGGAACCATCATTTCTCCAACATAGTGTACACAAATGCCAAAGGTCATATAAATTCGTACTAACCATGACCTCTATGGGACTAGCTCTCTCCATGTATCAAATAACCCAAAAAACTAGTGTCTGACACTCTTACACCAATCCAAGTGTTATACCATCCTTATTCCATCATTCCCACCTTATACTCTCTCATATCCATCTATTTTGTGACAATAAAACTTTATTAATTCATCTAACAATATCAACTAATGTAATAATCAGAACAATCACATAAATAAATAGTTCAACCACACTTGTACATTAAAATAATCCTCTTACATAATCTCATTTTAGGTGATAAAACAGCTTGTAAAAGTATCCAACAAGTCAACATTCAATAGCATGTATTGCATCAAGTACATAAATAGGCATTTAACATAGACAGATAAAATAATTGGGTTTTAATTTCAATTCAACCATCACCTACCTCAATCCAAACCCTTAATGCTCTAACAAACCTGACCCTTGCCTTTACTTGCAAATTTGGCGTGATTGTGGTCTAAGAAATTGTAATCACTAACCAAACAATGATTCAGTAATTGCAAACTAATTCCATAAGCCCAAAGACGAAATCATGATCATTCCTTTATTTTACAATTTTTCTACCTTCATTACACTTTAATTCTATCAAATTCATATTTTTCATGAATGAATTAATTTTATCAAATTCATATTTTCATGAATGAATTCTAAACATATAATCGAAACCCTTGACTTTGACCAAAACCCAAGAATGACACCTTATTTTCACTACTTTACACCAGAAAATCAACCTAGTTCTAGTTAATTCCTCCACTACAATCAAAACATAGAGATTCTAGGGATTAGCTATAGAAAAGTTAGTTTAATTAGTATATTAACTTATGTCAATGATGAAATTTGGATGAAAAAAGGTGGAAATCACCTTAAATTTCTCTCTCATGGTCTTTGAATTTTTTGGATGAAAAATAATGCTTAAGTCCCAAAACTACATTTTACTGTGTGTAGCCTACTTTAGAGGCCCCATTCTCGCTATGGTGGCATATCTATAATGGGTTCTACCTACTATTATAGGACTACCCATTATTAACTTCCTCTATAGTGGGAAAATTCCCACTATAGTGAGACTATGGTAGTAGCCTACCTCCTACTATAGTGGCCTAGGTAAGGTATTAACTACAACAGTCCTAGATTTTTATCAATTTATAACACACTCTCATATTTTGACATCCCAAACTAACCCTTTTACGATAAATGCTATATCCATATTTCTATTAACCTAATTTCAATTCCAAAATTTCTACAAACTACCCAACCTTTTAACTATCACATTATTTTTTCAAATCACATAGTTAGTATCTCATACCCCAAATTTTTGCCTCTGGAAATTTCTAAGTTTTGAGCTCACTACCTACTATGGTAAGGAGTAGTATAGTGTAATCCATAGACAAACTATTATTTTTTCCCTAAGTTTCTATCCTGATCATGTTTGGTACCTAAAGAGTCATAAGGTGAGGTCATGAGTTGTGGGGTGGGACTCATGACCAAACCAGTGAGATGGCCCAAGGTTGCTCTTTTGGTAACGACTAAGATTCTATGAGTTGTAAGATCTTTTCATGATTCATAGGGTGTGAATCGTGACCAAAATAGTGAATTACCCATGAGTCTACTCAGACTACGAGTTCAGGCTAAGACCGTTACCCAATCATCATGAGTTATGACATGAACCATAATGACTGTACGTCTTTTTCTTCACTTTTAAGTGAGGACATTCTTGTCATTACCCTATTTAACAATGAAAACCCATGTCCTAAAATACTCTAAAGGACCTCATAACACTCCATTACTCCATCATAATCTACTCTCTACTCTCTTAAATTTCCCAAGTCAAGAACAACTAGGGTTTCTCAAGGTTGATCACCTAGGGCTCTAAGATTGGTTTCTTCTCTATAACTCTTGATATATCAGGAACGTATCTCTCCCTAAACTTTTATTTTCATTATGGATGTCATGGCTTGATATTTCTATGGTTTTATGTTTAATTTTAAACAAAGGGTTCAGGGTTTTGGATGATAATTGTTTAGATGCTTTTTCCATGGGCTTGAATTGGTTACATATGATTTATATTATGGTCTTGAAATAAATATATGTATGGGCATGGGTATTGGAGAGGGAAACAGGGGTCCCCAGCTTTATGGTTTAAATCATTTGGAATTAGCTTTACCCCAAGCCAACTTCTGTATTTGTTCTTCGAAACATGGATACTTGCATAATTGAACTCACTTTTGGAACCTTACATTGCATAAAAGGTTAACAAAACTCAACACAGTTTTTGAAAGGCCTTGGTGGCCATGGATTGGTTTTCAATTAGAAAACTTTGAAGTTATTTTTGCTAAATGGTTTTGGAAATGACAAAATAGTATTGGCTTGCAAGTTTAATATTTGGTATGACGATACCAACGGTAAATGCCTAAATAAAAAACTCCTTAATTAATGGATGGGAGTGTGTTAATGGTTTTAATTTAGGCTTGAAAGGGATTGTGTAGCTCGCCGTGGAAGATGGAGGTCCTGGGGAGACTGATATTGGAAACCACATTTACCAGCGTGGGGGCCTTGGTTTCCATGTGCATAGTCCACACTTTAAATATGTATATTTTTGGAATGGTTGGAGCCTTGGTTACTCTAGCCTTTCTATGAATTTTTTTGAATCATGAGGCTAAAATATACTGTGCCCTTTCGATGGGAAAGCTAGACCCTTATAGTCCGTGGGTGTTTTATGGACGGTTAGAGCTGCATAGTCCAGGTTAATGGTTTTGAAGTTCATACTTAAACCATGTTCCCTATCCCAACACTATGTATATATGTGTAATTGCATGTATGTAAACATGTACATCGAATTTGGATTGATTTTGAAATGACATTATTTTATCCTTTATCCTGAGATACATGCTAGCACTTACCTAGATAATCATTGTAGGATGCTAGATTGTTTCATAATGTAGAGTCTGAAGACACTTTTATTATCCCTGTGAAACATTAGGTGATCTGGTTTGTCTGTGGTAAAGTGGTGAGCTTTCATCCTTTAGAAAGCTTGGTCATTCCATTAGTTTCGTTCCATATTTTAGAATTGAAGAGTTCATATTAACATTGTCATTGGGGGCATGTCCCGACTTAGGTTGATGTTTTATTTTTCTTAGAGGCTATTATTGATAACAAAGTATGGGTTGATTTTGTATTGTGGATTCTTAAATCCTATTCAGTTGATTTATATATCTTTTTATATGTTCGGAATTCATCCACTGCTAGTTGTATTATGTTCTGGTTTGCTAGGATAGTAAGGGTGGTTTTTATTCCTTGGCAGACTTGAGATACCCAGCATAACTAAGCCTTGGTTTGGGTTGTGACAAGCTTTGTATTAGAGCCAGTTTCAGTGTCCATTGGTGACCATAAAGCTGAGTCGAGTAGAGTCTATTTTATGGGTGTAGCACGTTAAACTTATAATAGGTTGGCTACAATACAGTTAGAAATATTTCCCTTTCTTATATTTTAGTTTGGTCTATAAAATTCGTTGTCTTGAAATTCCTTTAACTTCAAGTTTTCTCATATTTCTGATCATACCTCCCCTAAGATTGATGTTTATGGAAACATTTTTGGAACTTCTACCCCACCCGAGGGGAATGTGGATGGGACTCGCCTTACCTATGGAGTGCAAACCCGATCTAGGGTCCTTGCTCCAAATTGTGCTACTCCACCTAGGGTTTCATCGGTCCCTAGTGATCTTTCTCTAGTTGGTGAAACTCATGCTCAGTCACCACAGGGAGACATCTCTAATGTAGATTTTTGCCATTCTATTCATTTGTTGGCTTAGTTGGTGACGTCTCAGTCCCATCAGCCTGATTATGTGGGTTTTGTTGCTCCATCTTTTAAGGTCATCCGAGTTAGGAAGTTTATGAGGTTGAGCCCACCGACCTCTACTTGTTCTAAGGTTAAGAAGGTCCTCAAGTTTTTGTAAATAAAATAAAGAAGATATTCAGGGTGATACATGCTACTGATGTGAAGGGTGTGGAGTTTTCCGCATATCAGTTAAAGGATATGTCATATAATTGGAATAAGGTTGAGCAACTTATGTGGGAGGATTTTTCTGGTGCTTTCCTTGATTGTTTCTTTCCTCAAGAGTTAAGGGAGGCTAAAGTTGAGAAATTTGTGAACTTGAAGCAGGGAAGGATGACTATAAAGGAATATTCCTTAAAGTTCCATCAGTTGTCTCGTTATGCTTCAGAGTTGGTGTCTAGCATGAGGGAGAGAATGAGGAAGTTTTCTTTGGGTTTGTCTCAGGACTTAGTACTAGAGTTAAAGGTGACAATGTTGAATAATGAAATGGATATCTCTAGACTGGTGGGGTACATGTATTAGGTTGAGGACGAGAAGAAGAAACAAGAAGAAATGGGAGAGAGGTAGAATAAGAAGTTTAGGTATTTAGATCAGGGTGGAAGGACGTAGAATAATTGAGACGACCCACCATCGGCCAATGTTGTAATGGGCATCCCAAGTCCGACAAGGACCAGAGACCACCTCCGTTACCCAACCCAACGTCTGCCTGCCTGCCCTAAGTTAACTGAATTCCGAGCATATAACAAGATAGTGTAATAGCTCAAATGAAGAATCTGGAATAAGATCACAATTATGACCAACCCAACCGAAACCAATCATCCCATACAAATAATCACACCATACCAAACAATACAAAGACAAGGGCCATAAACCAAGCCATAACCAACGACGTTCAAAAACAAAATATAATTCATCTAAAAATTAAATAGGATGGAACAATGAGAAGTTATGTCCGATGATGCCAGCCTCCCAGTTTATTCCAATACCAAGGCCGACACCTATACAGATCCCGCCCATTCCAACCCATAGAAGTACCACAAAGCCTCTAACTAAAAGAGTAATGAAATCCAGTTGGGAAAAGCCCCTAACCATGGGAAAAACTAATATCAGAAATAAAACCAAAATGTCTAGAAATATCCATAACATGAAATAGAGCCTTCCAAAAGGATGGAAGCTCACCACTTCCGTCCAAATGCTGTCCCCGAGTTAATAACTATGTAGGAGGAGTAGAACGGCCGATTCCTGCATCACGTGGGTATACAGCTGCCTGTAGATAGGGTTAGCGAGTGATCCCTAGCATGATCTCAAGGTAAAGAAAAATTAATGCAATTTATAAAATTGAGTAAAACCATCCATATGCACATAACCATACATTTATATATATATAACCATGCCAGGGAAAGGGACTGGGTTTAGCATGCCTTTAAAACTTTTACCTTGGTTGTGTAGCTTTGCCGTTCTAAACTATCCATGGGCTATATGGGTTCAGCTCTCCCTGCTGAAAGGGCCCCAGTGTGTATAGCTGCACGACCAGGGAATTATCCCAAGGGATGACTAGTACATCCCCCAAATAAAGTGCGACATCATGCACACGGTCACTAAGACCAACCTCATATCGACAAATGTGAGTTTCTAGTTATGGTCCCCCCAGGATCTACACCTTCCACAGCATAGCTACACCTCCCGCCATTATTGGACAATTAAAAACAATGTCCAAATAACCAAACCATTGTCCATAATTAACCAAGGCCATTGATATTGGTATCGTCATACCAACTCTTACTTGCAAGGATCATCTATAGCCAACCATTTATAGGTTTAAGGGGACTTTCAAGTGCCCTTCCGTTATCCATATTAAACTACTTGAGGGATTCCATCTGCCCCTCAAGTATAACCATTAGCCATTTACCATTCCAAGCCATTTAAACCATGCATAATTCCTTTACCAAGTTTTAAAATATGTAAGAGTTCCATTAAAAGTAGTAATGCAATGAACATATCTTTATAAGCATTTTGTCCAACACATTGGGGGCATAATATGACCAAAACTAATTCCAATTACCATTAAACTATTCCCATGCAATCCAATTATCCAAAACCACCATTAATGCATATAAAAACATAATTAAAACCATGGGAAACCATAACCAACCATTTAATATCAAAACCCCCAAATCATATTTGAAAACCAAAGTCATACAATCAATGAAATCATAAAAACATTCATAAAAACCATGCCTTTAGTTATAATTAACAATAAGGGAAGAGAACATACCTTATACCAAGATGACTGCGGAAAGAAATCACCAAGACAAGTCCCAAATTGATTCTTTAGTTAAAACCCTAGCTTCCCTTACCGAAAAGTTCTTGAGAGTATTATGTAATGTTTAGAAAAGTTTCTAAGTGTTAATAAATGGATTAATAGGGTAAATAATCTCCCCATATTAGGATCAGTGGGGAAATGTCAAGAATTCCCCCACTTAAGTTTCACCAAAATCCCGTCATAGGGATACGATTGACCTACACGAGTCCTACCCTTTGATAAGATTGGTATCCTCCACTGATTTTCTTACCTCAATCCTTGGATCCAACACTGTCCAGTATATGACTCATCCAACCAAGTTATTTTGATAGCATACGATCCGTACCCATGGCAAATTTACACCCAAGAAAGATTTAGACACTGTCCACCATACGAGTCCTGGGTATGACTCGTACCCTGGTTTATGGCTCATAGTGAGCCACTCATACTCAGATCCAACGTAAATAACCAAGTCTAATATTATGTTAATGAAACAAATGAACCATAACCACTATTACAACTCATACCCCTAAGTCATATCCATTTCAGTAACAAAAATCTATCCCACCAACAAATATTGGTCAGTATACGACTGGACCATGCCATTCGTACCCCAACATATGGCTCATACCCCAAAATATGGCTCGTAGCCATGAGTTGTATTGAGTCCAGAGATCAAAATTCAAGGAAATTTTCTAAGGTCTAGAAACCAAGGTGTTTCAGTTTCCCCCACTAGTAAAATTTATCCCCAGATGACGGACAAGATAGGGGCAACCACTCACACAAGTCATTTGCATTATGTTATTAAACATATTCCCTATCTTTAACAAAGTTCAAAAATAAAGAGGCAAAGATATTAATCTTTCCTTTAACAAACTCAAAAAATAAAGATGTATTATAGACACATACCTTCCGCATGAATCCTAGGAGCAGAAAATAAATGCGGATATTTGGACTTCATGTCCTCTTCCACTTCCCATGTAGCTTTTCCTCCTTACAGTTTTGCCAAAGAACTTTAATCGAAGCCACATTGTTAGTCTACAACCAATGAACCTGCCTATCCAAGATCTCAACTGGAACATTTTCATAGGATATAGAATCCATGATACCCAGTCCTTCCAGAGGAACAACCAAAGAAGGATCACTAATGCACATCCTCAAAATGGAAACATGAACGCCCGAATGGACCAAGCTCAAATTAGAAGGCAACTCCAGCTCATAAGAGACATTACCAACTTTCTGTAAGATCTCATAAGGAACCACATATCGGGGACTGAGTTTCCCCTTCTTGCCAAACCTCACTACTCCCTTCATGGGAGATACCTTGAGGAAAACCTTATCCATAACCTCAAATTCCAAGTCTCGATGCCTAATATCTGTATAGGACTTTTGGTGACTTTGGGCATCCTTAAGACTATCCCGAATCACCTTTCCCTTCTCCATAGCCTGGATAACCAAATTGGGACTAAACATGTCTGCCTTACCAAGCTCAAACCAACTAAAAGGAGATCTATACCTCCTACCATATAATTCCTCAAAAGGGGCCATACCAATACTAGAATGATAGCTATAGTTGTAAGCAAACTCCACCAAAGGTAGATGCTCAACCCAATTTCCACCATAATCAACCACACAAGCTCGAAGCATATCCTCTAATGTATAAATAGTTCTTTTCGCTTGCCCATCCATTTCTAAATGAAAAGTAGTACTCTGACTCATCTTCTCTATGATGACCCAAATTGAATCATATTGATTTTGAGACCGAGGAAGACCAGTAACGAAGTCTATATTGATAACTTTGCACTTCTATTCAGGTAAATCAGTTTCGTGATACAACTCTCCTGGTCTCATTTGCTTAACCTTAACCTATTGACACATCATGCACTTGGTCACAAAATTAAACACATCTCTTTTCATGCCATTTCACCAATAGATCTCCTTAAGATCATGATACATCTTAGTCAAGTTGGGATGAACAACATAGTGCTACTTATGTGCCTCAACCAAAATCCATTATCGTAACCCATTGACATTAGGAACATACAATCTCCTTTGGTACTACAAAGTACCATCACCACTGATATCAAACACCGCTACTATTTGACCACCAACGTCACTTTTGATTTTTATCAAGATAGGATCTAGAACATGTTTCACCTTAATCTCCACACTAAGAGATGATCAAACTATTTCTTTCACCGCTATGCCACCATTCTTGGAGTCCAAGAGGCGAACTCCAAGATTAGCCAAGAGGTGAATATCCTTCACCAATTCCCGCTTTCCTTCCTCCACATGAGCTAAACTCCCTATGGATAACTTGCTAAAAGAGTCAGTAACCATATTAGCATTACCTAGGTGATAGTGAAGACTTATATTATATTCCTTGAAAAGCTCAAGCTATCTCCTCTGCTTGAGATTAAGCTCTTTCTGGGTGAACACATACTGTTGACTCTTATGATTAGAAAAGATATCTATGGGAAAACCATACAAATACTATCTCCAAATTTTCAAAGCAAACGTAACTGCCAACAGCTCCAAATCATGAGTAGGATAATTCCTCTCATGTACCTTCAACTAACTGGAAGCATAGGTAATCACCTTCCCATACTGCATCAACACACAACCAAAACCTACCCAAGATGTATCTAATAAACCACAAATCCATCACTGCCTTCCGACAATGAATTGGAGCCAAAGTTAACTTATTCTTGAACTTATTAAAACTTCCCTCATAAGTATCTGACTAAGAAACCTTGACCTTCTTTCGAGTTAACTTAGTCAAAGGTATAGCTATCGATGAAAATTTTTCCACAAACTGTATATAATACCCGGATAAACCTAAGAAGCTCTGAATATCGGATAGAGTTGTAGGTCTAGGCCACCTTTTCACCATAGCAACCTTTTCCGGATCTACCATGATCCCTTCACTAGAAATAATATGACCCAAGAAAGTTATAACGTTAAATAAAAACTCACACTTTGAGAACTTGGCATACAACTGTTGTTCCTTTTTAGGTCTGCAACACCATACGGAGGTGATTAGCATGATCCACCTCTGTAATGCCTCGAATCTGGTTCCCAAAATACCACATGTTGCTCATAACTCTGAAGGATCATAAGCTAACCTATGACTGATATTTTTAATTGAGCACTGCATGACAGACTGTATAAATGCAGAATAAAAGGATGAAAGGCCATAAGGTTCAAATATCTGATAAAATATAACATCTAAAAAATATGGTATATCAATACAAAAATGACTAAAATAAATGTCTGAATATGCTACAGTCTTAAAGCCTCTAAAACTGACTGAATAAGAAGTTGATAGGACATGTTCCCAACTAACTCCAACTACTGAAATAAACTAAGTACTGAAAGAATAGAATAACCAAATAAAAACATCTTCAAATGATGAGGACTCACTGCTAGTCTGACTGCTGAAACTGGAATATTACTAATGCTCTGAAGCTCGTGGTTCTGAACCTATGGTATAAAACACCATAGCACAAAAAAAGTATATGTCAGTAAGATTGAATATACTGGTATGCAAGTGAGGTAGGCTGAATGCAAGGGTTCATATGCATGAACAATACTGACTGACTGAGTAACATAAACGTGGGAATACATGCATGAATACATAACTGTAAATGAGATTGTGACAACACTGATTACTGAGTCTGAATACTGATAACATGGATTTCTGATAACTGATATAGAAAGACTGTGTTTGACAGTCTAGGTTCTGATAGAACTAGCTGAGTTCCATACTGAGCTGAGTGACTGTATCTGACAGTCCTGAATTTTGTAGAACTATCTGAGTTCTATTACTAAGACTGAGACTGTAACTATGGGAAGCAGTCATCTAACCGACATGCCCTAAATAAGATTAAAAAATTGAGTTAGGGTCCAATCTATAACCTTAATTAAAAGGGTATCAATACCGCGCCACTAGTAAGGATAACCTGTGAGTAATCCCTCATCTAACAGTTACTCTAAGGAGAACGGTGGGACCCTTATATAATATCTTAAACTACCTCATCTACCCTCAACTAGCAGGTTTGATGTCTCAACCTACACTGGCTACTAAGAATCACACCCTCTAATAATAGGTGAGTTCAAATCCTTGGGCTCACTCGGTACTGAATCCTACTCCTATCTGAATAGACACTGAACATGATTAACTAAACTAAATTAGACTGCATTTATTGAGTTCCATTGACTGATGGAACACTACTGAGATTACTAAATTTCTGAGATTTATAAGATTACTGAGTTTTCCTAAGTCACATGACTGATTGAGTTTTATGAATCATGGCTTGACTGAGAGTATCTGTAAAACATGACACTGGCTCTAGGCACACAACTAAATTTTTGGGTACAAGTACCCCTAGGACTCGATAGCATGAAACTGACAAGACATGACGCTTCTTAACACATGGCCATAGACAACAATTTATAGTACAATCATTGGGGATTTTCATGAAGTATTCGCATGCTATAAGCTTACACATGAATAGGAATGCATGTAAACATATCATAATTTGATAAGACTAATCTCATGAGCATTACGTCAATCCATTACAAAGCATACCAATAATGTGGGAGTTATATCGAACATAAGGAAGAAACATGGATTCATCAATTTTGGTCACAAATGAGTCATAAGGCATAATTCCTATGCTTTTAGGCATTTTATCAAACACCTTGCATGCATATCTTTAGGCTTAGTCATGAATATTGAAATAATACATCATGTCAACATTTTACACTTCCAATGCAAGAACTTCAATCACATGCTAACATATTTTCATGATAGTCATTAAAGACTTCAACTTGAAATTCAAAAAACAACATAAACATGGATATAATTCAATTCATATCATGGAATCCAAAGGTTATATTTCAAATAGGGTGTTGAGCTTCATGGGTGAAAGAAACCCATGAATCAACACTTGACATACTTGGGTGGATGATTTCTTAAATATTGGTAGAGGAAATCTTAAATTCTTGACTTGGAATTAAACTCCTAGGGTTTCTTGTTCTTAGGGATTGATCTTTGAGAGAAACCCTAATTTAGTATTATAGATGAATAATGAAGTTATGAGCTTTGGTCTGGTATAATTAGGGGTTAAAACGGGAGGAAAAAAACCCAAATACCTATTTAAAAATGACTTCAAATTTCTGATCAGAAGTGGCGATGGTTTGGTTGTCAGTCCATCGCTGGCTCAAAGGTCTGTCAATCCTGACCGTCACACTTAGCCAGAACCTGAACTTTCTACCTTGTCTGCAATGATTCGGGCGACGGTCCATCGCTAGCTCGATGGTCCGTCGGTCCTGACCATCGCACTTGGCTAGAAGATGGGTTCACTGCCTTAGTCACAATGGCTTGGGCGATGGTCCGTCGCTAGCTCGATGGTCCACCGGCCTGACTATCGCTTTAGGAAAGTTCCGACAGTTCTCTGTAAAACATCCATAACTTTTTACTTTGATACCGAATTTAGACGAAATTGGTATTGTTGGAAAGAAAATTCAATTTCCCACATAATAAAATTAAAATTGTGGAAATTCTATTGGATTTAAACATTAATCATTTAGGAAGTCATCACTAACTCTTCTAGAGACTAGATTTGACTTAAAGAAAGTTTGAGGTATTACAACCTCACTCTTTGAATAAACCAGAATGTCATCAATGAACAAAATAATGAAGAGTTCCAAATACTAACAAAAAACTCTGTTCATCAGATCCATAAATGCTGCTGGAGCATTAGTCAACCCAAATGACATCACCATAAACTCAAATTACCCATACCGAGTATGAAAAGCCATCTTAGGGATATCCACCTTCTTAATCTTTGGTTAATGACGCCCAAACCGAAGACCTATCTTAGAGAAGAACTTGACACCTTGCAACTTGTCTAACAGATCATCTATCCTTGGAAAAGGATACTTTTTCTTGACCGTCACCTTATTCAACAATGTATAGTCAATGCACATCCGAAGGAAACCATTCTTCTTGCACACAAACAACATCGGTGCACCCCAAGGAGATACACTAGGAGGAATAAACCCTTTATCTAGAAGATCCTTAAGTTTCTCCTTGAGTTCCCTTAACTCATCCAGAGCCGTTATATATGGAGGAGTAGAAATTAGACAAGTGTCTGAAATTAGATCAATATCAAACTTTATTTCCCTATCCGGAGGAACGCCAGGAAGATCATCCAAAAAGATCTTTAGAAACTCATTAACCACTGGAACTAACTGGAAAAAAGGATCTTTTGAGTTAGAATCTTTAACCCGGACCATGTGATAAAGACATCCTTTAGAGATTAACCTTCGAGCTCTAAGATAGAAATAAATCTCCCCCTCAGAGCTAAAAAAATGCCCTCCCACTTAATAACCAGCTCACTAAAGAACCTAAAGAGAACCCTATGGGTCCAAAAATCCAAGGATGCATAACAAGAGTGTAACCAATTCATCCCCAAACTAACATCAAAATTCATCATATTTAACTCAAATAGATCTATCAAGGTCTGTCTACCACCAACAGATACCACGTACCCCTTATAGACTCTCTTAGCAATAACTGAGTCACCTACTGGGGTAAAAATAGAAAAAGGATTTGAAATAAATTTGGGATGAAAACCAAAGAGTACAACTATATAAGAAGTCAAATAGGAGAGAGTAGACCTGGTATCATGGAAATAATATACATCGCGAGAGAAAAGCTAAAACATACTAGTAACGACATTAGATGAATCCTTAGATTCCTATTAAGATGCCAAAACATTCAACCTATTCCAACCAACTCTATAAACAAGAGTAGTAATAGAAGAAGATGCAACAGCACCAGGTGTAGGAGCCAAAGATGAAGCCATATGAATCTTATTCGCCCCTGTAGAAACCTTATTAACTAGACAATATCTGAGATGATGGCCTGCCTGGACACACTTGAAGAATTTATCCTTCCTTTCATTATAATAACCTCAATGAAGAAGACCACAGAACTGACAAATAGGGCATGAAGAAACTAACTGACATCTGCTTGCCTGATATTGGGCACCCTGCACATGGAAATTGTCACCACTATGATGATGCCTTCGCTCGATTGGTAAGGAGCACTAGTAGAAGAGTTGGAACTAGAACTCCCCCACTTTTTTTCTGCCATTTGAAACCATCCCGACCACCTTGAGACTGAGTACCTCCTTGGTAAAAAAACTGCTCCTCTTACCTTGCATATCTCCAAATTTCACCTACTTCCTCTTCTCATCCTCTACCTGCTGCATATGAACAATCAACTTAGAGATGTCCATATTTTTAATCAGTAAGGTAGTCTTGCTCTCCAAAATAAATCATGATTCAACTCAAAAGCAAACTTTCTCATTTTTGCCTGCATATCAACCACTAAATCAGGCGCATACCTTGACAATTTATGAAACTTCAAGGCATATTCCTTGTCAAACATTATCCTCTGCTTAAGTTCATAAACTCCCCCATCTTTGCTTCCCTTAATCCTTGGGGAAAGAAAAGATCTAGAAAAGCACCAGAGAAGACATCCTATAAGGTTGACTCCTCCATATTTCCTCTATCCCTATCCCACTCTTTATGCCACTGATATGCAACCTTTTTGAGATAATAGCTACAAAGTTTACCCCTCTACATTATTATCCTGCATCACCTAAAATATCTTCTTTATTTCATCCAAGAAGCCTTATGGATCCTCTTTCACCTTTACTCTAGACAAAGTGAGAGGACTCATCTTTATAAATTGGCCAACCCTTGTGGCCTCAATAGACAAAGCACCAGACAAAGCCTGCTTAGCCTGAGCAACAACTAATTTAGCAATAACATGAATAGACTAGAAGAATTTTGCATTAGTTACCTCGCACCAAGGAGGACTAGTAGCAACCGGTGGAACTCTAGAACTATCCAAGATAGGACTTGCATAGCTTTGTGGACTCCCACTTGAACATGAACCTAAGATCTAACACTAACTTTATGATAACGCTCAAATTACACTCTTAAATGGGTGTAAGCGATCATTGAAAATATAAAACCCAACTAGGTTGGGGTCGAATCCTATAGGGAATAGGGTGTGAACTTTAATTTGTTTATGAAAAATTTTACTGGTAGTTTATTGTTTCCAAAAGATGGGGGTTTAAGTTCAAGGTGTGTTAAATATCACTTTCAATACTTCAGTGTTTGTAATCAAGGTAAATGGAAAACCAGAGCTATGTTCACCAAGGGTTTCGGGAATTAACAGATACTAGGTAATGCTAGAGATTCTCAGTATGAGTAGAACAGCAGAATATCCCTGACGATTATACTATCTGACTTATCTCTCAACCTTACCAGATAATTTATTATCTAATTCTTTTGAACTTAGATAACTTATCTATTTCCAACAGGATGATATATCAGGTAGACTAATCCAGTTACGACATTAATTATTAAACAGAAGGTTGGTAGCTTCTGAGTCCCTATTGATAATTCATATCCTCTAGTCTATTTCTCCATTAGAAGCAAATAAAAATTAAGGCATAACCTAATGTTTGCAAGCACTAGAATTTAGTTAAAACAACATAATTTTAAGATGTTTTACTACTCTTTGAATCCATTAAACACCTAGTATCAATTCAAACCCTAATCCATGGATCCCATAACTCTGGCTAATGAAATTAGCCGCTCATGATTTGATGAATGACATAACAAGTTGAATTCATGATTATAATGATAAACTTATGAATGGATAGAAAAAAACAAGTAGTTCCTCTGATTTAATCACAAGGTAGAAACCCCAAAAATAGTTGATACAAAAACACAACAATATTTTATGAAAGAGAAGAAAAAAATACGTGTCTCTCTTCTTAGAGTTGATATCTGATAGATGAATTCTTCCCTCAAAACCCTAAAAGATGCTATTTATACTAAAGCCTAGTTAAGGAAATAAAATAACAAAATTAATAAAATTGTCCAGAATAGGTGATGGCCAGGCTGACGCTGCATCAAGAAGTTGATGCCCTATCACAGATAGCATCAGAGAGGCTTCAGTTACCTTCAGGTTCTGTCTTAGGCTGATGATGTGGTTGACGCCACGTCAGGGATCTGACGGTGTATCACCAACATCGTCAGATATTTTCTTCCAATGCTAACTTTCTGCTTAAGGCTGATGCCATTCTTGATGCCTTATCACGACTTTGACGCCATGTACTGGCGTTGTCAGAATAGCTCCTCAAATTGCAACTCCCTGGTTAAGGCTGACGCCAATGCTGATAGGCTATCATGAGGCTGACGACTTATCACAAATATCGTTAGCCATGTTTTCTTTTATTTTTCTCAGATTTTTAACTTTTTTGCTCCATTATTGTTTCTTCTCAATTCTTCAGCCTTTTTCTGTAATATCATGAGAAAACACGTCAAAAAAACAAGAGTTGCTTCAGAATTCACAATTATTTTGAGCTAAAAAACATTAAATGTGTTAGCTTTTACTCACACATCAACACCCTCAACTAATAGAATACAACTAACATTCAACAGTCAACAACTAATTTAGCTCAAAAATCAGTTTACCATCTCCAAGGTCAACCAACTCAAAATTACTGTGCAATTTATTGAAAAGCAACAATGTATCACAAAGGCTTCTACCCATGACATTATCAATGTATACTACCCAAACAAGTACGTAACTTAGCAAGATACTAGTGTTCCCTCATAACAAAGAAATTCCTCTCTTTTTCTCATGTCAGAAATCAAAAATATAAACACGGGGATCATCACAAAAAAACTCACTCTCAGAATGAAGTTCAAACCAGTGTATGCCAAATACCATATGCTTGCCCTTATCGTCATTACCAAGTCTTCCAGATAGGTACGCTAGGATCACTATAGGTCTTTCTTCAGCTTGTAACATAGGCTAGGGGTCGTATGATATTATACGGTATTTAGAGTGACTAACCTCCTTGGCACTACCTTAACTTGTGGGGTCCAATTATTAGCCTCTTTTTCTCTCGTTTTCTTTTCTTTTTCTTTTTTTCTCCTTTTCTTCACGTTTTCTATTTTCTTGATCACACTTTCAGGATGGGTGAACTTCTTTTTATTCAAGAAGAGTTTCTTTTCTTGCTCTTTTTTACCAACACCCAACCTTTTATTCTTTTTCTTTGATACTTTCTCTTCTACTCTACCCTTCTTTATACCCAACTTATATCACGCACCCCTATGATAGCCACCCTCAACTTAGGCTGTTTGCTAACGTTCAGGTGCACAGTATCCAAGGAGGACCAGGGCCAAAATAGGTTCATAATTATTCTGAAAAGGAAGGTGATAGGTATCATAGAAAGAAGATGGTCAATTAAGGCTTAAATCAGGATCAAGGGATATCATGCATTAGAGGAAGGTCATTTAAGCTAATAGTGACTTACATTCAAAAATGGCCTATGATCCTTTCCTAAACTCTATCTTTCAACTATGGTAATGTAACACCCGATTTGCTGAATCAGAATGCTACATAGTGCTCATGACCTCGAAGGACCACAAGCTAACCCATGACTGCTATCTGTACCTGTATATTGCAAATCATAATATAATAATATGGAATACATAGAACTGTAAGGCCATAAGGTTCAACTGAATAAAACCATGTGGGTGAAAATACCCAAAACAACTCAATCTGAACGTAAATCTGAACATAAATCTGAAATCCTCTAAACTATCTGAATAAGAAGTTGAAGGAACATGTCTCTAACTAACTTCGTAAAACTGAATTGAAGAAATAAATAAATGAATCAAATTATATTGTCCTTGAATCAATGAGGACTCACTGTATCTCTGCAACTGGAATGCTACCGCTACTACTGGGCTGGAGCTCGTGTCTCAGAACCTAAGGTGTAAAATGAAAAGAAAGCACCATAGCACAAATGAGTCAGTACAACTGGAGTACTGAGTATACGAGGAAGGTAGGCTGAACATAAAGGGTTTCATGCATGAACAACACTGACTGACTAATATGAACGTGGGAGTACAAACACACATATATAGAAACTGGGATCGTGAATATGTGATAGCATGACCTGTAAGCTAATACATGATTTACTGATAACTATCATGACTGATACTGAAACTGATAACATGGATGACTGTATTTGACAGTCAGGTATATACTAAAATCTGAAGAACGCCCTGAGTCTTTTAATGAGACTGATACTGAAACTGTGGGAAGTAGTGTTTAACCGACATGCCCTATGTATGCCGTTATGGCTAAGCTGGGGTCCAATCTCCGCCCCGACTGGAGGGGTGTCAATATCGTGCCACAAGTAAGGACAACCTATGAGTGACCCTTATCTAGCGGGTACTCAATGAAAATGGTGGGAACCTTAAACTGACGGGTTAAACCACCTCATCAACCCTAATCTGACGGGTTAAGATGTCTCAACCTACGCTGGCTACGTAGTTCTGGAACATAAGGATGACTACTAAGAATCACACCTTGAACTGGTGGGTGAGTTCCCATTCTTGGGTTCACTCGGTGCTAACCTCTACTTCCATCTGAAGGGAATGGACATGAATAATTGACTGTGCATGACTTAATATTACTGAATTCCATTGACTGGTGGAATGTTATTGATATCTGACAACTGACTAAGATCATGAGGTTTTCCTGAGTCACATGACCGACTGAAGTCTATGGAATCATAGCTTGATTTCAGATATCGTGAAACATGACATGGATCTAGGCACATAGCTATAGTTTTTAGGTACAAGTACCCCCAGGACTTGATGGAAGGAAACTGACACACATGACTGACTTGATCATAAGAGTAGAGTCCATAATTTATAATATCATAAGTAGGGATCTCATACTAAGCATGGTTATCAACAATGTATTGCATGGAAAGGATTTCATATCACATGGAAGTACTTGCACAATCTTAATATCATGTTCATTGCATAATCATATTGGCAACACATACCAATAGCATGGAAGTTTATGTGGATTGCAGGGTTATCATACATCTTGTTCATAAGTAGGATTTGCAAGTAAAAATGACATAATATCACACGAATAGTTCATGAGTATTCCAACAACATTTACAAGGCACATTAACAACATAGAAGTCATTGGAACATAAGGGCATATCATGAATCCTTCGCTTAGTCACAATTTAGCTGTATTGCATAATTTCTAGTTTCTTAGGCATTTTATCAAACACCTTACGTGCACATCTTAAGCATAGGTGAAATCATCAAATTATACATCATGAACAACCAAATTTTCATGGTTCCAACTCATATGATATCATGAAATTCAAAAAAAAAAAAACATATAAAGATTCCATCTTGGGAATCACCCAATATCAACAACATGATCATCAACACCCAACAATATAGAAATCATACTTTATAATGAAAAGAGGGTTTTTGAGCTTTATGGATGAAAGGGATCCATAAATCAACTCACACATACCTTAGAAGGAAGATTCTTGATGATTGACGGAGGAATTTCCTTGAAATTAGATCTTCAAGCTTAGTTACACAACCCTAGTTGTTTTTTTCTTTTAGTGCTCTTGGATGATGAGCTTTGAGATGATAATAGGGCTGTAATATG
>NC_061116.1:196779541-196881243 GCF_002878395.1 Capsicum annuum | reverse complement strand
TATGGATCCCTTTCATCCATAAAGGGATCCATAAATCAACTCACACATACCTTAGAAGGAAGATTCTTGATGATTGACGGAGGAATTTCCTTGAAATTAGATCTTCAAGCTTAGTTACACAACCCTAGTTGTTTTTTTCTTTTAGTGCTCTTGGATGATGAGCTTTGAGATGATAATAGGGCTGTAATATGTTTAGAAGCTATATATTTCGTAGGGTTAAGTTTTGGGACGTGTAAGGAGTGTTAAAAGACTTAATTACCCTTAAAATAACTCAAAACGGAGTGTTTTTGGCACCTAGAACTGACTTAGGCGACGCCCAAGTGATTGCCTATGCTAGGTTGGGCGGTGCCTAACCAATCGCCTATGTTTGGGTTGGGCGGCGCCTAACCAATCGTCTATCCTTACTGTCTCTCACGAAAATGGGCATAACTTTTCTCTCGGGTATTGGATTAAGGCAAAATTGGTATCGTTGGAAAGCTAATTCGATTCTCTACAATTTTGTGGGTCTAAATCAGACAAAATACCACATTAACATCTATTTATACTCGTTCAAAGATGACCCTTGCAAAATCAAACACTAAAACTTGATGGATTCAAAAACTCTTAGCTTGTATTACCTTAAGTGACTCATATGAACATGCTTAATGCATCATAAGCTATCCTATCACTAGGGTATTCATTGTAAGTTATGTACTCAAGTATGTATCACAGAATAGGAGATTTCATACGTAGGAATACTTATGCACTTCCTAGCTTTGAAATATGTGGGGTATTACAATATCTCCCTCTTGGGAACATTCGTCCTCGAATGAGAATTTACTGAGAAGGGATACAAAACAATAGAACCTGAACTGACCATGAAGAACTAAAACTTGATCCCATGAATGACATGCTAAACATACTGAACTTGTGCATTTCTGATGCACGGACAACTGACACTTGAATGTATGACTTAGTATGAAACGGTTAATAGGTACCAAGTTTATACTGGAAACATGAATGTGAAATTGAATAAGATTAAGAAGAACTGTTACCTTGAGCTTGATCTAAATTGGCGGAGAAGAGGTGTGGATACTTGGTACGCATATCTGCTTCTGCTTCCCAAGTAGCTCCCTTATGAGACTGATTTCACCAGAGAACCTTGACTAGAGGGACTTCTTTGTTCCTCAATCTACGAGTCTGATAATCTAAGATTTTGACGGGAATCTCTTCATAGGAGAGGCTGTTCTGAATGTCGATGCTCTAAATAGGGACAACAACTACTGGGACACCCATGTATTTCTTTAGCAAAGAGACATAGAAGACTGGATGGACTGAGGCTAGATCTTAAGGCAACTCAAGCTCATAAGCTACCTTGCCGAAGCGACAAAGAATTTTGAAGGGACCGACATACTCAGGACTGAGTTTCCTTTTCTTGCCAAGCCTCTTCACTCCCTTCATGGGAGAGATCTTAAGATAGACATAGTCATTGACCTTGAACTCGAGATCTTTTCTACGAACATCTACATAGGACTTCTTTTGGCTCTGAGCAGCCCAGAGTCTCTCTCTGATCAACTGAACTCTCTCTAAGGCGTCGAATACTAAGTTAGGACCTATGATTGAGGCCTCACTAACTTCGAACCAACCAATCGGAGATCTACATTTCCTACCATAGAGAGCTTCGAATGGAGCCATCTAAATACTAGAATGATAGCTATTGTTGTATGCAAACTCAATCAAAGGCAAGTGGTCGTCCCAAATTCCTTTGAAGTCAATTGCACACACCCGTAGTATATCTTCAAGAGTCTGAATGGTCCTCTCTGCTTGACCATCTGTCTGAGGATGAAACACTATGCTGAGATGGACTTGGGTACCAAAACCTTTTTGGAATGCTTTCCAAAAGTGAGAGGTAAACTGGGTATCTCTATCTAAGATGATAGATAATGGAACACCGTGTAACCTGAATAACTCCTTGATATAGAGTTTGGTATAATCCTCGATGGAATAAGAAGTACGAACAGGAAGGAAATGAGCTAACTTGGTCATTCTATCTATAATGACCTAGACTGAATCATGCTGATGACGAGTTCTAGGCAAACCCATCACGAAGTCCATGTTAACTTCTTCCCACTTCCAAGTATGAATGGTGAACTCTTGCATGGAACCACTAGGTTTTTGATGCTCTATCTTAACCTACTGATATGTAGAGCACTTAGCCACAAACTCTGCAACATCTCTCTTCATCCCACTCCACCAATAGATCTCCCACATGTCGCAGTACATCTTAGTAGCCCCTGGATAAATAGAGTATCGCGCACCATGCGCTTCTGTAAGAATTTGATGCCTCAATTAATCTACACCTAGAACACATAGATGACCCTGAAAATAAAGAACACTATCTCCCCCTTGGGAGAAAACCTCGACTTTCTAATTTTGAACGAACTCTTTGAGCTTGACAAGGCTAGGATCCCTGTCTTGTTTCTCTTTTACCTCGAAAACTAGAGATGACTCTGAAATACTATGAATACATACACCACCCACTGAAGAATAGACTAAGAGAAAGCCTAGTCTGGTAAGCTGATGGATCTCCTGAGCCATCTTTTTCTTACTATCCTCAACGTGAGAAATACTACCCATGGAGAGTCGACTGAGAGCATCGGCCACAACATTGGCCTTGCCGATATGATAAAGAACACTCATGTCGTAATCCTTCAAGAGCTCTAACCACCTTCTCTGGCAAAGATTGAGATCTTTCTGGGAAAAGACATACTGGAGGCTTTTATGGTTTGTAAAGATATCTACATGAACTCCATAGAGATAATGCCTCCAAATCTTCAAGGAAAAAACTACCGCTGCTAACTCAAGATCATGAGTAGGATAATTCTTCTCATGTGGCTTTAACTGTCTGGAGGCGTAGGCTATGACCTTACCATGCTGCATGAGGACACAACCTAAACCTACTCTGGATGCATAACAATAGACCACAAAACCATTTGAACCATCTAGAATAGCTAAAACTGGAATGGAGGTAAGTCGAGTCTTTAACTCTTGAAAGCTCTTCTCGCATAAATCTAACCACTGAAACTTAATCTTCTTCTGAGTCAATCTGGACATGGGAGATGCAATAGAAGAAAATACCTCGACAAATCATCTGTAATAGCCAGCAAAACCCAAGAAACTCCTAATATCTGATGGAGAAACGCCTCAATTTTGTGAGGATTTGCTCTAATTCCATTACTGGAAACAATATGGCCAAGGAATGCTACTGATCATAGCCAAAATTTGCACTTGCTGAACTTAGAAAATAATTAATGATCCCTGAGAGTCTGAAGAACAATCTTGAGATGGTCTACATGATCACGCTCTGTGCGAGAATAGACCAGAATATCATCTATAAAGACTATGACAAACATATTCAAGTACTGCTTGAACACACGGTCCATCAAATCCATAAAAGTTGTAGGGGCATTGGTAAGACCAAATGACATGACTAAAAAATCAAAGTGACCATACCGAGTATGGAAAGCTGTCTTCAAAATTTTACATTCTCTAACTCTGAGCTGATGATAGCCTGATTTGAGTTCTATCTTAGAGAAGTAACTGGCACCCTGAAGTTGGTCGAATAGATCATCAATCCTAGGAAGAGGATATTTGTTCTTGACCGTGACCTTGTAGAGTTGGCCGTAATCAATACACATCCTGAGAGAACCGTCTTTTTTGTGCATGAATAATATCAGCACACCCCATGGGGAAATGCTGGGTCTGATAAATCCCTTATCTAAGAGATCCTTCAACTGATCTTTCAGTTTCTTGAGTTTTGCTGGTGCTATTCTGTATGGCGGAATAGAAATAGGTTGAGTATCCAGAAGAAGGTCTATACTGAAGTCTATTTCTCTTTTGAGAGGAGTGCCTGTAAGATCTTCGAGAAAGACATCTGAGTATTCATTAACAATAGGGACTGTTTTGAGGCTGGGATATTTAGAACTGGAATCTTTAACATACACAAGATGATACACACACCCCTTAGAAATTATTTTCCTTACCCGAAGGTAGGAAATAAGTTGACCCCTAAACACTGAAATGCTACCCTTCAAATCTAGGAAAGGCTCATTCGGGAACTGAAACTGAACTATCTTGTTTCTGCAGTCGACTGTGGCATAGCAGGAATAAAGCTAATCCATGCTGAGAATCATATCAAAATCAGTCATCTCTAACTCCACTAAATCTGCTGATGTGGATTCCTAATATATCATAATCGGGCAGTTCCTGTATACCCGCTGGGCTATGATAGTTTTACCCACTGGGGTAGAGACTAAGAAGGGCTCTGCAAGGACTTCAGGAATGATTCTGGAATCGCCTGCTATGTAAGACAGAGGGTTCATCTGTGTGAAGTCCCGAGCTTTAGCTGCTTTGGGATTGGCCACTGGATTGGTTAGAATGACTGGTGGCCATTCATTCTGTGCAGCAATGGACTGAGCAAGTTTGGTAAATGTGGCTCTAAACTCTGCATGGCAAACATGTTCGCCCAAAGGATTTTCGAGCTGAGGAGCTGGCTAGTTTCTTCTCTTTGGGGCCATGGTCTGGAATAAGAGAAGAATGGATTAGACTGAGAGTTTAACTTGTGATTATGCTCACTAGCATAAAATGAATAATGAAGAAAGGGCAATGTTCCTAAAACATCTTATAGCCTCCTGTACATAAATGTGGCACGCAACACACCAATGTACAAGACCCTACTAGATGCGACTTTCAGACTTCCAAGGACTCTATTGAACCTTAGGCTCTGATACCAAGTTTGTAACACCTCGATTTGCTTAACCGAAATGCTACATGGTGCTCATGACCCCGAGGGACCACAAGCTAACCCATGACTGATATCTATACCTGTATACTACAAATTATGATATAATAATGCAAAATACATAGAACTATAAGGACATAAGGTTCAACTGAATAAAACCATATGGGTGAAAATACCCAAAACAACTCAATCTGAAATTAAATCTAAAGATAAATCTGAAAGCCTCTAAACTATCTGAATAAGGAGTTGAAGGAACATATCTCTAACTAACTCTATAAAACTGAACTGAAGAAATAAATAAATGAATCAAATCATATTGTCCTCAATTCAATAAGGACTCATTGTATCTCTATGACTAAAATGCCAACGCTACTGTTGGGCTGGAGCTCGTGTCTCGGAACCTATGGTGTAACATGAAAAGAAAGCTCATAGCATAAATACATCAGTACAACTGGAGTACTGAGTATACCAGAAAGGTAGGCTAAACATAATGGGTTTCATGCATGAACAACACTGACTGACTAATATGAACGTGGGAGTGAAAACACATATATATAGAAACTGGGACCATGAATACATGATAACATGACCTGTAAGCTAATACATGGTTTATTGATAACTGTCCTGACTGATACTAAAACTGATAACATAGATGACTGTATTTGATAGTCCTGTATATACTGAAATCTGAAGAACGCCCTGAGTTCTTTTACTGAGACTGATACTAAAACTGTGGGAAGTAGTGTTTAACTGACATGCCCCATGTATGTCGTTATGGATAAGCTGGGGTCTAATCTCTGCCCCGATTGGAGGGGTGTCAATACTGTGCCATGGGTAAGGACAGCCTGTGAGTGACCCTTATCTGGCGGGTACTCAATGAGAATGGTGGGAACACTAAACTGACGGGTTAAGCCACCTCATCAATCCTAATCTGGCGGGTTAAGATGTCTCAACCTACGCTGGCTATGTAGTTCTGGAGCACAAGGATGACTACTAAGAATCACACCCTGAACTGGCAGTTGAGTTCCCATCCTTGGGTTCACTCGGTGCTAATCTCTACTCTCATCTGGAGGGACTGGACATGAATAACTAACTGTGCATAACTTAATCTTCCTGAATTTTGTTGACTGGCGGAATGTTATTGATATCTGACAGCTGACTAAGATCATAAGGTATTCCTGAGTCACATGATTGACTAAAGTCTATGGAATCATAGCTTGAGTTCGGATATCGTGAAACATGACATGGATCTAGGCACACAACTATAGTTTTCAGGTACAAGTACCCCCAGGACTCGATGGAAGAAAACTGACACACAAGACTGACTTGATCATAAGAGTAGAGTCCATAATTTATAATATCATAAGTAGGGATCTCATACTAAGCATGGTTATCAACAATGTATTTCATGGAAAGGATTTCATATCACATGGAAGTACTTGCATAATCTTAATATCATGTTTATTGCATAATCATATTGGCAACACATACCAATAGGATAGAAGTTTATGTGGATTTTAGGGTTATCATAAATCTTGTTCAAAAGTAGGATTTGTAAGTAAACATGGCATAATATCATAAGAATAGTTCATGAGTATTCCAACGGCATTTACAAGGCACATTAACTACATAGAAGTCACTGGAACGTAAGGGCATATCATGAATCCTTCACTTAGTCACAATTTAGCTATATTGCATGATTTCTAGTTTCTTAGGCATTTTATAAAACACCTTATATGCACATCTTAAGCATAGGTGAAATCATCAAATTATACATCATGAACAACCAAATTTACATGTTTCCAACTCATATGATATCATGAAATTCAAAAAAAAAACATATAAAGATTCCATCTTGGGAATCACCCAATATCAACAACATGATCATCAACACCCAACAATATAGAAATCATACTTTATAATGAAAAGAGGGTTTTTGAGCTTTATGGATGAAAGGATCTATAAATCAACTCACGGATACCTTAGAAGGAAGATTCTTGATGATTGACGGAGGAATTTCCTTGAAATCAGATCTTCAAGCTTAGTTACGCAACCCTAGTTGTTTTTATCTTTTAGTGCTCTTGGATGATGAGCTTTGAGATGATAATAGGGTTGTTATATGTTTAGAAGCTATATATTTCATAAGGTTAAGTTTAGGGACGTGTAAGTAGTGTTAAAAGACTTAATTACCCTTAAAATAACTCAAACAGAGTGTTTTGGCGCCCAAGTGATTGCCTAAGCTAGGTTGGGCGGCGCCAAACCAATCTCCTATATTTGGGTTGGGCGGCACCTAACCAATCGCCTATCCTTACTGTCTCTCATGAAAATGGGCATAACTTTTTGCTCGGGTATTGGATTAAGGTGAAATTGGTATCGTTGGAAAGCTAATTTGATTCTCTATAATTTGGTGGGTCTAAATCAGAAAAAAATACCATAATAACATCGAGTTATACTCATTCAAAGATGAGCCTTGCAAAATCGAACACTAAAACTTGATGGATTCAAAAACTCTTAACTTGTATAACTTAAGTGACTCATATGTACATGCTTAATGCATCATAAGCTATCCTATCACTAGGATATTCATTATAAGTTATGTAATCAAGTATGAATCATAGGATAGGAGATTATTCACTTCCAAGCTTAGAAACATGCGGGGTATTACAGGTAAGACGAATCGGGAAAGTTCTAGATTTGACACTACAAAGAGAACTCGGTATAGTCTCACACACACATGGCACACAAGCAATATCACTGGATATGCAATTGTTCAACAGTAATGGTCAGATAACAAAACTAAAGCCATGACGAGATGCACAGTGGTCACACTAAGGTGCAATTCATACAGTCATGCAAAACAAACCTTCGGAGAGTGTTCAAAATCACAAAATTAATTAACTGCCTACAGAACTTGTACTACTCCTTGTTATTTAAAGAATATGATACAAGAATATGCTACCCTACACTCTTAACTTAAAATCAAAACAAAATAAAACTAAGGGTTAGGATATACCTGGAGTAAATCAAGTCTCAAATCATGGGTCCTTGACCCTGTAGCAGTGTTATCCTTATAAGGAGCTTCTCTTTGCTCTGGTTCAGTTATTCTACTAGATTAGGCTCCTATAGCTCTTACTAGAAATGCTTCTTCCCATTTTAGTTGTCCTCTCGGGACGCTTGCGTTTCCCCTTTTAGATCTGATTTCTCCTATTTTGTCAACTCATCATCTGCCTGCAGTGTCTTCTCTGCCTTCTTCTTCTTCTTTACCTTTTTCTTAGGCTTGCTCTCATTCTACTCATCTTCTTATCTCTTTCTCTTACATTTTAAAGCTTTTTTGTTTTTCTTCTTTTTCTTTTTCACTGGCTATGCAGTGAGATCTAGGATTGGAGGTTAATCCTCAGATTCCTCAGCTGCCTGCCCTGCAGGTATCATAAATTGGTGTTGTTGTAATACTACCATCTTAGCTTTTACCTTATCTAGGGCCACTCTAAATTCAGCAAGCTCTGCTCCAGTCAGCTCCTGTGCCATTGCATCAAAATGGTTCCCCAGATCTGCAACTCGTGTAGGCAAAGTAGCAAAGGGCTCAAGAGTAGGCTTAATTTTTTAATCTACAGTAGCAGTAAACTACTCAGCAAAGGCACGTAGCTGCGTCTCATACCATCTGGCCTGTTTGGAAACTATTCTAATATCAATAGTCTGGGATGCATCTTTCGCTGGTGCTGTAGAAATTGATGGACTTGGCTCATCATCAGGAACTGAGCTTGCCTGAGCAGCCTCAGAAGCTTGCACCTCAACTTCAGGTACTGAACTAGGGCCTGCAACTGATGGGTTCACCTCAACCCTCACCCCTCTATCAAGTGTCAGCGTTGGCTGATTTTTCTCATAGCGAATAGGGTTGTGGGTCTTGGTGTCAATCAAAGTCTCATCAATCCCAGCAATATATGGTACCCCTGCCTCTGTGCATAGCCTGGTAATCAGACAAGGGAATGGATAAGCTGTGTCAGACCTTGTTACCCGAATCTTGATCTCTTCAGCAATAATCTCCCCAAAATTTAGCTTAAGGTTGGCCACAAGACATGCGACTAATATTGCTCGATCATCACCCAGAATATTATCTTCGTTGGTCGGCATCAAATGTGTACGCACAACACCCCACCAGAATTTTGCCTCTTGAGTCAAAGAATCCTTATAAATACGCTTAATGGGTCGGGTCATCCATAAAGGGTCTCCCTCAGCTATAAGTATAGCTAACCAAGGATGCTAGTCATCCTTGCTCTTCAGACGATGGTAGAATACAGGATTTGTGACCTGAGGATTGAAGTTGGGTCCATGTAGAAACTTGTTAATAGTCGTATCAGAAATATCTACATTTACCCTACGAACTGGAACTTTGGTCAGCAAAGGCAGGTCTGCTGTGGTCTCTCCACTCTTGCACATTCTTTTTAATCTAGCCTGGTAGTTCGCATAAAACTCCCAGACTACTATAAGGTAAAATGGTTTACCTCCCTTAGCAGTCCATCCCAGTCCATAATCTCTGAATTTTTTCTCAACTGCAGGATACCCAGGCAATCCTGTGATAATGACTCTCTTCTTTGGAAACACCGGCCGTCTGGTAGATCTTCTTTTTGTTCTAATCAACCCTTTGAGGAAGATTTCTTCTACTTCAGGGATATGCCATCTAGCACTCTTTTAAACCTTCGGATTCTTGCATTTTATCAAAGTTCCCCGAACTGGGGGTTCTTTCTCAGCTTAATTTTCAGTCGCGGGAGTTTCAGAGAATATTTCCTCAGAATCAGCCTTCTCAGACTAAGGCTGTTTGGACTCAGTTTGTTTAGAACCTTCTTGCTCAGAAGATTCACTCTCAGCTGGGGTGGTAGTCTTAGTATCATCACTATCCTCCACCACAATGGGTTTTGGTGGAGGAGTTGCCTTTGGACTGGGTTTCTTTTTCCTCCACCTAAGCAGTGGTTCTTCATCTTCATAATCAGAGTCTTCATCAATAAGCTTTTGAACCACTTTAGGCTTGGCATCTTTCTTTGGAGTGTTAGGATTCTTGCTTTAGGTGCCATTAGAATGTTCCCGGACCATAAGACAAACAAAAGTTAATGATCAAGGTATACCATTCAAAACATGCTATTCAAGTTCACTTAGCATTATCATCTAACTTGTGATGATGTGGCTGATAAGGCATTACATTCGTGATAGCCTATCAGCTATGTTGTTAGCCTTAAACAGTGAATGCTCTCTTTTTCAAAGTTGCCGATGATGTAGCTGATAAGGCATCATGCTTGTAATAGCCTATCAGCAACGTCGTCAGCTCAAAATTTCCACCCACCAGTTTGCATTCATAATTTTGGAACAAAATCCTTCATATAATCACATGGTGTTTTTATTTTTGTACTTAGGGTTTTCAAATTTTTGCAATTTAGGCACAACTTAACCCTAATTTCTGATTTCTATGCTATTACAACTTGAACTCAAGTTTCTTCCTTTAGAGTATCATGTTTTCAACAACTTTACCACTTCAATGATAGGAGAACAACATTATGAGCATACCTGATAAATTGACTCTACTTGATTACACGAGAGAGAAGAAAAGATAAGAGATAGACTCTAATTTTCCTTGCAATCCCACAACTATCAGGAAGGAGGGTTCCTTGTATACTTGGGAGTGTTTTGAAAGGAAGCAAATATCCTACTAAGGAAATAAAATAATACTTAAAGAAGGAAATAAAATAAAGCAGGAACTTGAAGGGTTTTACACCTGGGCCGGGTCGGATCTGGATTGAATTGGGCCCAGATTTTTCAAAATAACACAATGACTGATGCTAACTCGTGATAAACTGTCAAAAATATGATAGCTTATCATAGAGGTCGTCAGCCTTAAGAGAGAAGGTCTCACCCTCTAATCTTTCTGACAACGTTGATGATAAGCCGTCACAGTTGTCATCAAGACCACTTGACTTGAATTTTTCAATTTTTACCTTGACCTTTTTGTACCCCTTCAGTTCCTTCCTATTAGTACCTAATTGAATAAAAGCAAAATGCATGAAAATAAAATTTTGGGTTACCTCCCAATAGCGCCTGATTTAGTGTCGCGGCATGACTTGGTTATCTCGACTACTCGGACTTCGGCAAGATGCCATATCACTACCTCATTACCACATTCCTAGAATACATCCATAATATAGAAGATGTTCATCTCCTCTAACTGCTTCATCGGAGGTTGCATTTTAAATCTGGCCTCCTTTTTCCCATATCTGAACTTGAGGTCATTATGCTCCATATCAACCAATACTCTCCCTGTGGATAATAATGGTCTACCCAAGATGATGGGTACCTCAAAATTAACATAACAATCCAGTATCACAAAGTCTGCGGGCAGAATAAAATGATCCACCTTTACCGGCATATCCTACAATACACCAACCGGTCTCTTAACCGATCTATCTGCCATAACAGGACACATCGTTACGAGGGTAGGCTCCCCTAATCCAAGATTCTTATAGATATCAAGCGACATCAGATTTATACTTTCTCCTAAGTCACATAAAGATTTGTAAACTTTATAGACCCAACTATGCACGGTATGGTAAATGCTCCAAGATCAGGCTTTTTCTGCACTAAGGATTGTGAAGACACAGCACCACAGTGATGGATGTTGTCCATCGGCCCACAACTTACCTTCCGCTTCTTTGTTAGAAATTCCTTCATAAATTTAGCATAGCTCGGCATTTTCTCAAGTGCCTCCATCAATGGAACATTCACAATCAGCTATTTCATTATTGCTATGAACTTGCTAAATCTCTTGTTATCTTCTTTCTTTTTCAACCTCTAAGGAAATGGAGGTGGTAGTCTTGGCATCTGTTTCAATACCACTTCCTCTTTCTTATCGTATTCTTTCTCTGATATGTCAACAAAGCCATCCAGCTTCTCAGACTCCACTGGATTACTTCCTTCCGATTTATCAACACTTACCTCCTTCTCTATAGCTTTGCCCATAGAAAGGCCAGATAACATCTTACCACTATGAGTGGTAATCTCCATACAGGAGCCATCAGTCCACGGGTTCTAAACCATATCACTAGGTAAAGTGCCAGCTTTTCTCTGATTCAGAGTAGCCGAAAGTTGGCTCATCTGCTGCTCCAACTGCTTAATAGAAGCTGAGTGTGAGCTAACCAACTGACTGAGGGTAGAAAACTCACTTTTTATATTAGTTACCCCCAAGTTGGTTGCCTTCACTCCCTTCAAAAGATTTTCCATCATGTCCTCCATGGAAATTTTGCCAGAACTAGTTGCTGCAGCCCCCCAAGTTAGTACCCTGAGAGTTCACAGCTTTGACCATTTCAGTCTTGTCGGATAGCAAGTGCTTAGGCAGCAAGTCCATCTACGTCTTCAAATGGGCCATGTCTTGATCTTGCTCCTCATCCTTCTATGCTGCTCTGCAGTATTACCACCAGCAACAGTAGGGCTAGCCACTACAGAATCCCTAGTGTACCAAGCCCGACTCTGCTTGGTCATTCTATTCAGCATATTAGAAAGAGAGGTCAATGAACGAACCACCTGCAGCATTGTCGACAATTAGCTTTGTCACAGAGTTGAAAGCTCTGTACAAAGTTTCCATCAAGTGCAAGTCTGTCATATTGTGGTTCGAAAATTGTGCAAGTTTCTTCTTAAACCTTTCCCAAGTCTCATGGAATGCTTCAGTCAGAAGTTGTCTGAAGTTGCTAATCTCATCCCTCAGCTGTATCCTTCTGGAGGGTGGAAATAACCATTCTAGGAACACATCTTTCAACTATCTCTAGTTAGTTATAGAGTCGAGCTCTAATTCATTCAACCACATTGTTGCCTCTCTAGACAGAGACAGTGGAAAAAACCTTAACCTGATTGCATTCTGGCTCATACTCAAATTGTCAAAGGATTTGCAGATGGTGATTAAGTTAACCAAATGCATATTTGGATCATCACAGGGCAAGCCTCCAAATAACCCTTTCAGATTCAGGAGTTGGATCATGGTACTTGTTATGTTGAACTTTACACCTGGTGCCAATGGTGACTGAATGATAGCACCCGTTGCACTAGATCCGTCCATTCCTTCATCATCTTCATCAACCTCATGTTGCATAGGCTGTTGACCATACCTTCCTTGGGCTGGACGATTTCTATTGACGTTTCGCTACACTGGTGCAGCAACTTGCTCAGCTCTCATTGGGTTTTGAGGATTCTGAAATTGCTCATTACCCAAGTCTTCATCATCAGGGTTTTGGTGACGTGCTTGTTGACCCAAATTTTGTACATTCACCTGAGCCTGGCTAAAACAGCTAGTCTTTTTGCTTTCTATTGTTCAGTCTTCTCCTAATTAGTTGAGGTTCCGGATCGATTGGTAATAGAGGTTCTCCAGAACTTCTCGTGCTTGGCATAAGCAACACATTGCCTACAATAAAAAACAACAACAAATAAATGTAAATCACGAAAACTTAACTATTAGCAAATTATTGTACACAAAATTTCAGTCTACAACCGTATTCCTCGACAGCGGCGTCATTTTTGATAACGCTCAAATTACACTCTTGAATGGGTGTAAGCGATCGTTGTCAATATAAAACCCAACTAGGTTGGGGTCGAATCCCACAGGGAATAGGGTGTGAACTTTGATTTGTTTATGAAAGATTTTACTGGTAGTTTACTTTTTTCGAAAGATGGGGGTTTAAGTTCACGGTGTGTTAAATATCACTTTCAATACTTCAGTGTTTGTAATCAAGATAAATGGGAAACCAGAGCTATGTTCACCAAGGGTTTTGGGAATTGACAGATACTAGGTAATGCTAGAGATTCTCAAAATGAGTAGAATAGCAAAATATCCCTGACGATTATACTATCTGACTTATCTCTAGACCTTACCAGACAATTTATTATCTAATTCTCTCAAATTTAGATAACTTATCTATTTCTAATAGGATGATATCTCAGGTAGATTAATCCAGTTACGGCATTAATCATTAAACAGAAGGTCGGTAGCTTTCGAGTCCCTATTGATAATTCACGTCTTCTAGTCTATTTCTCCGTTAGAAGCAAATAAAACCGAAGGCATAACCTAATGTTTGCAACCACTAGATTTTAGTTAAAACAACAAAATTTCAAGATGTTTTACTACTCTTTGAATCCGTTAAACACCTTGTATCAATTCAAACCCTAATCCATGGATCCCATAACTCCAGCTAATGAAATTAGCCGCTCATGATTTGATGAATGAAATAACAAGTTGAATTCATGATTATAATGATAAACTTCCAAATGGATAGAAAACAACAAGTACTTCCTCCGATTTAATCACAAGGTAGAAACCTCAAAAATAGTTGATACGAAAAAACAACAATATTTTATGAAAAAGAGCAAAAAAATACGTGTCTCTCTTCTTAGAGTTGATGTCTGATAGATGAATTCTTCCCTCAAAAACCCTAAAAGATGCTATTTATACTAAAGCCTAATTAAGGAAATAAAATAACAAAATTAATAAAATTGTCTGAAATAGGTGATGCCCAGGCTGACACCGCGTCAAGAAGTTGATGCCGTATCACGGATGGTGTCAGAGAGGCTTCATTTGCCTTTAGGTTCTGTCTTAGGCTGACGATATTGTTGATTCCGCATCAGGGATCTGACGGTGTATCACCAACATCGTCAGATATCTTCTTCCCATGCTAACTTTCTGCTTAAGGCTGACGCCATTCTTGATGCCTTATCATGACTTTGACACCACGTCACCGGTGTCGTCAGAACAGTTTCTCAAACTACAACTCCCTGGTTAAGGCTAACACCAATGCTGATAGGCTATCACGAGGCTAACGACTTATCATGGAGGTCATCAGCCATATTTTCTTCTATTTTGCTCAGATTTTCAACTCTTTTGCTCCATTATTGTTTATTCTCACTTTCTCATCCTTTTTCTGCAATATCATGAGCAAACACGTCAAAACAACAAGAGTTGCTTCAGAATTCACAATTATTTTGAGCTAAAAAGCATTAAATGTGTTAGCTTTGCTCACACATCACTTTACATGACCCGTCCTGGGTCCTTGTCATAATAGGCATCCCAAGTTCGACCAGGATCGGAGACTACTCCCGTTACCCAACTTAACCTCCATCCGCCTTTCCTGAGTTGGCAAAATTTTGAGCATGTATCGAGATAGTGTAACATCTTATATGAAGACTCTGGGATAAGATCACAACCGTGACCAACCCAACCGAGTCCAACCATCCCATACCCATAATCACACCATACCAAACCATACCAAGACAAGGGCCATAAACCAGGCCACAACCAAGGACGTTCCAAAACATAATATAATTCATCTAAAAATTAAATAGGATGGAACAGTGAGAAGTTATGTTCAATAATGCCAGCCTCCTAGTTTATTCTAATACCAAGCCTGACACCTCTACCGATCCCGCCTATTCAAACCCATAGGAGTACCATAAAGCCTCTATCTAAAAGTGTAATGAAATTCGGTTGGGACATGCCCCCAACCATAGGCAAAACTAATATCAGAAACAAAACCAAAATGTCTAGAAATATCCATAACATGAAATGGAGCCTTCCAAAAGAATGAAAGCTCACCACTTCAGTCCAAATGTTGTCCCCGAGGTAATAATTATGTATGAGGAGTAGAACGGTCGGTTCCTGCATAGAGTGGGTATACAACCACTAGTAGATGGGGTTAGTGAGTGACCTCTAGCATGATCTGAAGGTAAGAAAAAAATAATACCATTTATAAAATTTAGTAAAACCATCCATATGTGCAAAACCATAAATACATACATATATATATATATATATATATATATATATATATATATAATCATGCCGGGGAAAGCGACCGAGTTAAGTATGCCTTTAAAACTTTTACCTGGGTTGTGTAGCTTTGCCGTCTTATACTACCCATGGGCTATATGGGTTTAACTCCCCCTGCTGAAAGGGCCCAGTGCGTGTAGCTGCACCAGGGAATTATCCTAAGGGATGACTAGTACATCACCTACATAAAGTGTGACATCATGCACACAGTCACCAAGACTAACCTCGTATCGGCAAATGTAAGTTTCAAATTATGGTCCCTCTGGTTCCTCCCCCTTCTATGGCTTAAATACACCTCCCGCCATTATTGCAAAATTAAAACCAATTTCCACACTAAACCATTGTACATAACTAACCAAGGCCATTGATATTCGTATCATCATATCAACCCTTACTTACAAGGATCATCCATAGCCAACAATTTATAGGTTTAAGGGGACTTTTAAGTGCCCTTCCATTTACCATATTAAACTAATTGGGGGATTCCATATGTCCCTCAAGCATAACCATTATCCATTTACCATTTCAAGCCATTTAATCTATGAATAATTCCTTTACCAAGTTTTAAAACATTTAAGAGTTCCATTAATAGTAGTAATGCAATGAACATATCTTTATTAGCATTTTGTCAAACACATTGGGGGTATAATATGATCAAAACAAATTCCGATTACCATTAAACTATTCCCATGCAATCCAATTATCCAAAACCACCATTAACGCATATAAAAGCATAATTAAAACCATGGGAAACCATAACCAACCATTTAATATCAAAACCCCCAAATCATATTTGAAAACCAAAATCATACAATCAATGAAATCATTCATAAAAATCATGCCTTTAGTTATAATTAACAATTAGGGAAGGGAACATACCTTAAATTAACATGACTACAGAAAGAAATCACCAAGACAAGCCCCAAATTGATTCTTTAGTTAAAACCCTAGCTTCCCTTTCCCAAAAGCTCTTTAGAGAATTATGGAGTGTTTAGAAGAGTTTCTAAGAATTAATGAATGGATTAATAGGGTAAATAACATCCCAAGTAGGTTAGAAGTAATGGGACCATATTAGGATAAGTGGAGAAATATCAAGAATACCCCCACTTAAGTTGAACTAAAATCCTATCATAGCGATACGACTGAACCACACGAGTTGTACCCTTCGATACGATTGGTATCCTCCACTCGTATCCTTGCCTCAACCCTTGGATCCAACACTGTCCAGCATATGACTCATCCAACCAAGTTGTATTGATAACATACGATCCGTACCCCTGGCAGATTTACACCAAAGGAAGATTTAGACACTGTCTACTATACAGATTTACACCAAAGTGTTGGGTACGACTCATACCATGGCTTATGACTCATGGCGAGCCACTCGTACACAGATCCAACCTAAGAAACCAAGTCAAAGATAAAGTTAAGGAAATAAATGAACCATACCTACTATTATGAGTCATACCCCTAAGTAATATCTATTCCAGTAACCAAAATCTATCAAACCAACCAACACTGGTTAGCATATGACAGGACCATAACATCCATACCCCAACATGCGGATTGTACCTATGAGTTGTATTGAGTCTAGAGATCAGAATTCCAGGAAATTTAATAAGGTCTAAAAGCCAAGGTGTTTTAGTCTCCCCCACTAGTAAATTCATCTCTGAATGACAGATAAGTTAGGAGCAACCACTCGTACTAGTCATTTTCATTATTTTATTAAACATATTCCCAATCTTTAACAAATTTCAAAAATAAAGAGGCAAAGATATTAATCTTTCCTTTAATAAACTCAGAAAATAAAGATGTGTTAAAGACACATACCTTCCGCACAATTCTCAGGAGAAGAAAACTTATGCAGATATTTAGACTTCATATCCTCTTCCACTTCCCATGTAGCTTCTTCCACCTTATGGTTCTGCCAAAGAACCTTAATCGAAGCCACACCCTTGGTCCACAACTGATGAACCTGCCTATCCAAGATCTCAACCAAAACTTTTTCATAAGACATAGAATCCGTGATTCCCAGTCCTTCCAAACGAACAACTGAAGAAGGATCACTAATGCACTTCCTCAACATGGAAACATAAACGACCAGATAAACTAAGCTTAAGTAGGAAGGCAACTTGAGATCATAAGCGACATTACCAACTTTCCATAAAATCTCATAAGGACCCACATACCAGGGATTGAGCTTCCCCTTCTTACCAAACCTCACTGCTCCCTTCATGGGAGATACCTTGAGGAAAACCTTATCCCCAACCTCAAATTCCAAGTCTCAACGCCTAACAACCGCATAGGACTTTTGGCGACTTTGGGCAGCCTTAAGCCTATCAAGAATCACCTTTACCTTCTCCATATCCTGGTTAACCAAATTGAGACTAAACATGTCCGCCTCACCAAGCTCAAACCAACCGATAGGAGATCTACACCTCCTACCATATAATGCTTCAAAAGTGGCCATACTAATACTAGAATATAGCTATAGTTGTAAACAAACTCCACCAAAGGTAGATGCTCAACCCAATTGCCACCATAATCAATCACAAAAGCCCAAAGCATAACCTCCAGTGTCTAAATAGTTCTCTTCACTTGCCCATCTATCTGTAGATGAAAAGAAGTACTTAGACGCACTTCGTTCTCCAACTCCCTCTAAAAATACTGCCAGAAGTTAGATGTAAACTGCATGACCTGATCCAAAATAATTGAAATAGGAACCCCATGCATCTTCATAATCTCCTGAAGATACAGCTTCACATAATTCTCTTCTGAAAAGGTAGTCTACACTGGTAAAAAGTGCACACACTTACTCATCCTCTCCATGATGACCCAAATCAAAATATATTGATTTCGAGACTGAGGAAGACTGATAACGAAGTCCATATTGATAACTTCCCACTTTTATTTAGGAAAATCAATTTCTTGATACAACTCTCCTGGCCTTATGTGCTTAACCTTAACCTATTAACATACCATGCAATTGGTCATGAAATCAAACACATCCTTTTTCATACCATTCCACCAATAGATCTTCTTGAGATCATGATACATCTTAGTCGAGCCGAGATGAACAACATAGCATGAATTATGTACCTTAACCAAAATCCTTTGTTGTGACCCATCGACATCAGGAACATACAACCTTCCTTGGTACTATAAAGTACCATCATTACTGATATCAAACACCACTACCTTTTGACCACCAACGTCACTCTTGATTTTTATCAAGATAGGATCTAAAACATGTTTCTCCTTAATCTCCGTACCAAGAGATGATCAAACTATTTCTTGCCCCACCATGCCACCAGTCTTGGAGTCCAAGAGGTGAACTCTAAGATTAGCCAAGTGGTGAATATCCTTCACTAATTCCCGCTTTCCTTCCTCCATATAGGCCAAACTCCCAATGGATAACTTGATAAAAACATCAGTAACCATAGTGCGTTACCTAGGTGATAGCGAAGACTCATATCATAATCCTTAAGAAGCTCAAGCCATCTTCTCTGCTCGAGATTAAGCTCTTTATGGGTGAACACATACTATAGACTCTTATGATTAGAGAAGCTATCCATATAAAAAACATATAAATACTACCGCTATATTTTCAAAGTAAACACAACAACCAACAGCTTCAAATCATGAGTAAGATAATTCCTTTCATGTACATTCAACTAACTAGAAGCATAGGTAATCACCTACTCATGATGCATTAAAACACAACTAAGACCTACCTAAAAAGTATCGCAATAAACCATGAACACATCACTGCCTTCTAACAAAGTCAGAATTAGAGCCGAAGTTAACTTATCCTTTAACTTCTTAAAACTCCCCTCACAAGCATCTGGCTAAGAAACCTTGACCTTCTTTTCAGTTAACTTAGTCGAAAGAGTAGCTATCGATGAAAATCTTTCCACAAACTGCCTATAATACCCGGCTAAACCTAAGAAACTCCGAATGTTGGATAGAGTTGTAGGACTGGGCCACCTCTTCACCATAACAACCTTTTGTGGATCTACCATAATCCTTTCACTAGAAATAATGTGATCCAAGAAAGTTATAACATTCAACCAAAACTCATACTTAGAGAACTTGGCATACAACTACTGTTCTATTTTAGGTATTTAACACCACACGGAGGTGATTAACATGATCCACCTCACTCTTTGAATAAACCAAAATGTCATCAATGAATACAATAATAAAGAGATCTAAATACTGACAAATACTTTGTTCATCAGATCCATAAATACTGCCTGAGCATTAGCCAACCCAAATAACATCACCAAAAACTCAAAGTGCCCATACTGAGTACAAAAAGCCATCTTAGGGATATCTACCTCCCTAATCTTTGGTTGATGGCACCCAGGCGGAAGATCTATCTTAGAAAAGAACTTGGCACCTTGCAATTGGTCAAACAGATCATCTATCCTTGGAAGAGGATACTTGTTCTTGACCGTCACCTTATTCAACTGCTTATAGTCAATGCACATCCAAAGGAAACCATCCTTCTTGCACACAAGCAACACTGGTGCACCCCAAGGAGATACATTAGAAGGAATCAACCCCTAATCTAGAAGATCGTTAAGTTACTCCTTGAGTTTCCTCAACTCATCTAGAGCCTTATATATGGAGGAATAGAAATTGGAAAAGTGTCCAAAATTAGATCAATATCAAACACTATTTCCATATCCAGAGGAACACCAGGAAGATCATCCGAAAAGACCTCTACAAACTTATTAACCACTAGAACTGACGGGAAAGAAGGACCTTTTGAGTTAGAATGTTTAACCTGAACCATGTGATAAAGACATCTTTTAGAGATAAACGTCCGAGCTCTAAGATAGAAATAAATCCCCCTAGGAGCTAAAGAAATGCACTCCCACTCTATAACCAGCTCACCAAAGAACCTATAGATAAACCTACAGGTCCAAAAATCCAAGGACAGATAACAAGATTGTAACCAATCCATCCCCAAAATAACATCAAAATCCATTATATCTAACACAAACAGACCCACCAAGGTTTATCTGCCACCAAAAGATACCGTGCACCCCTTATAGACTCTCTTAGCAATAATTGAGTCACCTACTGGGGTAGAAATAGAAAAAGGATTTAAAATAACTTTCAGATAAAAACCAAAAGATACAGCCACAAATATATGAAATTAGTCATACAATTTCACTTCTAAATCATTAGAAATCTTATAAGCTTGTAATTAACAACCGTGGGTATAAACCCCAACTTGAATTTCTTGGAAAATAATCGAAAATGTAGTAATTTATAATCTAAAATAAGTTTTGGGCACAAGAACAAAAGGGTGTTCTTGTTGAAAAACCCTACATACCTTGAAGTTAAAGCTTTGGATGAACTATTAACCTTGGGACTCTATTCGTGAAAATTATAGGTGTTTCTTTTAGCCCTCGGAATGGGGAATTCAAATATTAATGAATTATTGAACAACTACAATTAAATCTTGAGATATCTTGATCTTTAGGCTGAAACCCTTAAGAGTGTTCTTGACCAATTTTTGATGAAAGTGAAATAATTTTGGATAATTGGGGTTAAATCCCGTGTTATAGACATATATAGAGGTTATTTTTGGCACTTGGAAGTGGGTATGCAGCGCACAACCCATGGAAGAACTTAAGGCGTGCATCGCACACCTTATGACGGACCTGTAAGTGTGCCTCGCACTCCCAATTGCACACCCTTACTGTTTCTTATGAAAATGGGTATAACTTTTTGCTCGGGTATTGTATTAAGGAAAAATTGGTATCGTTGGAAAGCTAATTCAATTATATACAATTTGATAGGCCTTGAGATGAAAAATTACATGTATATTAAGAGTTGACCCTTGTAGAATCGCATGTCAAACTTTGGACGAATCAATTGATCTTAGTTCAAATTTGTTCTAGGTCATTGCTATGAACATTTTTCACCTCTAAACTACTCCATAAACTAGGATAATGATCATGAAACTTGTATTCACATGAGAATAACTTGGATTAGAGCTTAGACGCATAGGAATGATGGTTAGAATTCTAGCACGAGAATACGGGGTATTACATTATCTTTCCCTTGGGAACATTCATCCTCGAATATGGATAATTAACATGAAGCATAGAGAAATATTTGTCTTTAAGCTATCATGTGCAACTGATAGAAACTAAATCATTAGATCTCAAGAATAATGAGCTACTGAACTGATATGTAAGTGTATGAATTCTCATGAAAATAACTATATGGCTAAGATAGAAACAAAAGTGTCAACTTATGAGTAACCATTACTTTGCGTTGGATCTGATATCATGAGAAAAAAGATGATAGGTTTATGGCATGAAAACTCGGGGTATTACAACATCCCTCTCTTGGGATCGTTCATCCCCAAATGATAATAATTTGGTGAAAATACAAGGAAGAGACTGTGATACTACAGAGGATACTTACGAACAGAATCATGACTTGATATCTAAAACTGAAACTGACGCATGAGCTGAGCTGAATTTATAATTTACTTGGACGCTAACACATTACCTCTTTGAATGTACATATGTATAAGACTGCGGATAGTAAGACTAGCTGGAAAATTAAGAATCTATAGGAGCTTATATCCGTGCTTGCTAAACTAGATTGTAGGCTATATGGACTGGATCATAATGATTGCCTATACTCAGATGGAGTATTTCCTCAGCACTTTTCTACAAAATTCTATTGACATTAGGGAGCAAAGAATTTTGGGCATGCTCTGAACAAGATATTTGACTAAGGAATTACAACATTAATATAACTCTATAGCATGGAACATAATTATATAACTCATAAACTAGGATAGGATTGCTAGGCCACATGCAACACAACTTCTTACTTTCAAGCTTAGCATCACTTATTAAATGCTCTCTCAACTGTACTATTCCCCTTAAATACTATACTCATTTGATTCAACTTATAATTTTCATATTGGCACTGCAAAATATTTCTACTAAGGTCTAAACTAAATTAAGTTCTCTCACCACGATCAAGCCTAACTCTAAATCACAAGATACAACATGCCAAACCACACTACTAGTCTAAACCACAAGGTTCAATATTCTATATCTTTTTAGAGTTCACACCCTAAGCATAACATGCCTTACCACTTCAATGACTAATTCAAAACTCTTGATATGGATTCACTAGCGCATATTGCATTCATCATCTTAAACCCAACATGACATTCAAGCCTATCATTAAAAATCACATATAACTTTAAGGCAAATACCCATAAAGGTATACTCACATATTTTCTAAACCTTTATCAACGACAATTTTCTTGCACTATTCTTAAAAACATATACACAATTTCTAACTAACCATGACATATATCAAAGATATGGCCTCAATTTTACTTCACACTTTAGACTTAGATGGAAAAACATAAATAATCTTTCTTAATGAGGGTCATCAACTCTCTCACATCCAAACCATTGGTTATCCACTATCATCGCAACTATCTTAACATAGGAAGAGGTCACCGAAGGGCTAACACATAAGAACCTGAAGTACAGAAACTACAAGACATAACATTAACACTTATCTTAGGTTCGAGGAATAAAATATCAAAGGCATGGATTCATTAAAGAAATCTAAGATGAGGACATGCGTAATATAATGCGAACTTCACTAGTATCATGAGTTTAAAAACTGGTCATACTTTGAAACATGAGTTCATACTTATCATGAGCTATTCAACATAAGACTGGAGTTTATAGATTCATGAGAGATAACTCGAATCACAGAGTGAAGCTGTTACATGCTTGCTAGAAGCTGAGAATGGGCTTGAGCATGCATGATGGGTATAAGCATAGGCTTGTGGCATGGATTTATCACGCACGTGATGGATTTGGTGTTGTAATAACAGAAATCCAAGGAATACTATGAGTAAGAAGGGATCACTATGTCATCATAACTCATTATTAACATGTACCACAATCTAATTCTCAAAACTTAGTTTTGTTCTTCACTAACCATCTCCCCCTTAGGTCAAAACTGGTATTCTAAGCATGATGGTTTACTCCATATCTTCGAGATTAAGCCATAATTTCATCATTCTAATATCTACACATAAATGCTAAACTCACAAGAATAAACTAATTTTGAACTTACCGACTTCATTCTTGACTAACCCATCCATATGCCATCCTTAACTTTCTAGCTTCAATAATCATCAGCAACAACTTACACTCTTATTTGCAACCATACCTACATCTCTAATAACATAATCATAGCCTACCAAGATCACACTTCTATACTAATATTTTTCCCAAATTATGAGAATAAAATCATAATTAAAAGGCTCAACATCTTCAATCATAACTCCTTAACCTAGCTATCAAGAACATCATAAATTATCTAACTAGCCTTTTTCCACCTAACAACTCAATGTTACTACTAACTATACAATATGCAATAATCCTAAAAGAAATAATGTAGCCTTATAGCACCTTGATCACACCTCTATATTATACTTAATTATGAACATATGATCTTACACTCTTGCATACACTGTTCAGGCCTACTAGATCACCTCTATATAACTAGCATCAATAATTGAACCATCAACTATTCAAAATTAATGTCTAGAGCTAAACATGATTCACAACCCAATCTCACACACCATTCTCCCTTCAAAACTATAGAAAACAACATTAAGAAAAACTAGTACACAATGACAATCAATCATAATCATATGGCCTATCTTATTTATAATCCGTTAACACATCCTCCTGCTTCACATCATTACTATTTACCCATCTTCCCACCTAAATTACTTTCATAGCTTTATAAATTTCAACTAAACTTCCTCTTACAATCTCAGGAAAGCCTAAATTAACAATACTCAACCACTAAGTACTTCCATCAAAACCTATACTTTCCTAGCACAACAAATTCCATCACTAACTCTTTTCTTACCTCAAGTAAACAAAAATCCACCTTAACTAAAATCTCCTTCTCTAACTTTCACTAAACTAACAAATAAGGATACATCACTTTATTACTAACTCGATCATATGCAAAAAGAAGATTTGACTATACATACACTCATTAAATTACCTTTACCACCTTTCTTATCACTAGACCTCTAAACCCAAGCTTTTAACCAACATAAGAACAACAAGATAAACAACAAGTTGCTAGTGAATCGAAATAGGCCTCACATAGCTTTACTAGACTTTGAGTTATAACGCCCTGAAATTGGGCCCTAAGATGTCACACGATGCTTAGGGTCACAAGTGACCCTAAGATAACCCTTCTACTGGTATAACTCATAAGCAACTGAATTAAAAGTATAAATCTATAGAAATTTGCGGAAAATAGCTCTTTTCTAAATCTGATAGATACAAAATTGAATTTATAAGATTAGAACTCTGCTTTTACAACCAAAACTAAAATGGAATACATCAACTTCTACTGACTGTCTATGAAGCCTCTACTAGTACTGACTATAGGTAGCTGGGTCATGACTCCTAACTATCCCAATTCAATACGGCTGAATAAAGAAAATACAACACTTCTTAAACTGTATAACTAACTCAAGCCCTTGAATCAAAATGACTCATCACCTGCTGACTGGATGCCGCAAATTGACTAGATCTAAAGATATACCTATACATTGTAACTATATTACAAGAAAATGTAGCCTAACACATGGGGTGTGTGTGGGTCAGTACCATGGAAATGTACCAAGCATATGGGGGTGCAATGCATATATAAAATAATATCTTAATATCATCACAGTTTATAAAATCATGCATGCTAATATAAATGACTCACTTAGCTCAAATTAAATCATCAAAATCATGGATGAATAATACATGTAAATTAAGACAAGTGAGTTATTACAATAAGTTCTCAATTCACTTTCCTCTCAGTTTTAAACTCGTAAAGTAATCAAGTCTTAAAACAGCTCTCTTTAGAGCATACATTTTAATCTTTCAAAAACAAGTAACTTTCTCAGAAATCATAGTTTTCAAACCATACACAATTCTCTTAGATAGAGTAGAGATACATTATGGGAGTTTCTTATAACCGACATTATGGAATCCAACGTCTAACCCACGTTGGGGAGAGCTGTCCTATCATTGCCATTGGAGTAGGACCTTAGTCATTTGATTCACTAGTGATCACTATATCAGCCTCAAGCTCACATCCTATGGGGGCACGTAGTTCTCGGGAAGTATTCTTGGGAAGGTCCACACTTTCCGCTCGGTGCTAAATACTACTCCCCGACTGAGCTAAAAATTTTTAATCAGCCTCAGGCTCACAACTTTAAAGATAATCCATAATAAAAAATTCAACAATTTGCACTGGGAGCCAATATGCTACCCCTATTATCATAAATCAATCAAACGTGTGGATTTATTTTCCCACTTGGTTTCAAAATCAACTCTTTCATGACCAAAAAGGTTAAATCTTTCAACATCATGTCAAATAATTCAATTCTCAAGATACTTATAACACATAATTTCTCAAAATATCAATTTCAAATAGGGTTCAAAGACCCATATATCAAAATCGTATTAAAACACCAAAAGATTCATGCTTGATAATGTAAATTTGATGAATTAACTCAAAATCTGAAAATTTCAGCAATAAGCATGGAAATATAAACATAATCATGTAATATCACAACAAAACATCATACTCAATATACTTCTTGAAAATACTTCAACAATGTCAAAATATAGAAATCAAGAATCACAATATAATATGCTTAAACTCACTTGGAAAAAACGGGAAAATCATATTACTTGCATAAATATATATGAAATTAGTCATACAATTCCACTTCTAAATCATTGGAAATGTTACAAGCTTGTTAGAAAAGACGGGCACACAATCAAAGAGCCCGATGGGGTAGCAGTGGAAAAACCAAGACTAAACTTTCCCTTTCAACTTGAATCAAGAGGAGACAAGCAAACCAAGCAAAACAAAGTAATATGGCAACAAATTAATTACCACACAAATGCGATAGGGAAAGAATACAGACAATCACATAAGACATCAAATTTATGTAGAAAACCCTTTGGTGTGAAGAGTAAAAAACTACGGAACCAAACCTCCACTATAATCACCAAAGAGTTACAATATTGTCCTTAAAAATGTCCACCAAACAAGTGACAAAAAATAAGAAATAATACATAAACCACAACACCAAACACTAGAGAAATAAAGGAGTGAAAGTACCAAAAATGCAGCTACTGTTTGGGAATGAAGAATAGGAGCTACAGGCCACCAATCAAGCTCTGTCAGTTCCTAATCAAATATTGAGATGAGAGGAACAATTAGTCTAAAAATCAGATCAATCAGACAAGAAACGAAGTGGGAATCACAATTTGAAGTTGACAGCTGTGGCTGAAATTTAGGTGCGAAAATCAGCTTTGTTTTTCTCACTTTGGCTGCTGAAAACTCTCTTTTTTGTGATAGTGAATAAGACCTAAAAAGATCAATATATATGCCCCATAGTAATAGGCCTATGGGAAAAAGTGGGTTGATCCAAATTGGGCTTCATTTATCCACATAGGAAGTGAAAAAGACCCAATAACCCAAAAATTCTCTCCCTCCCAACTATGTGGAGGAGACTGCCATCCCGTCGATCATGCAATAATCTTCAAACTTCCCTCTTGGTAAAGGTTTAGTCATCATGTCGGAATCATTATCATCCGTATGAATCTTCTCAAGTTCAAGAAACTTAGAATCCAACACATCCCGAATCCAATGGTATCTCACATCAATGTGTTTAGACCGACCATGAAATATAGAATTCTTGCCAAGATGTATGACATTTTGACTATTTCAATGAAACACATACCTCTCTTGAGCACAACCAAGTTCCCCCAAGAATCTCTTCATCTAAAGAAATTCTTTATAAGCTTCAACGGAAGCAATAAGCTTAGCTTTTGTAGTAGATAGAGCAACACATTTTTGCAACCTAGATGCCAAGAAATAGCTCCCCCTACAAAAGTAACTAAATACCCTAAAGTAGACTTGCGAGTATCAACATCATTAGCCATATCTGAATCAGTATAACAACAAATAATAGGCTTTCCTATACAAAAACACAAACTCAGACTAGAAGTTCCACAAAGATATCTCATAATCCACTTCACAACATTCCAATGTTTTTTTCCCGGATTAGACAGAAAACGACTAACAATACCAACAGCATGAGCAATATTCGATCTTGTGCAAACCATTGCATACATCAAACTACCAACAGCTGAAGTATAAGGAACTTTCTTCATATCTTCCTTCTCATCATCACTAAAAGGACACTGCTTCGTGCTCAACTTGAAGTGCATAGCTAAAGGTGTAATGACAATCTTAGCCTTGTCCTTGTTAAAGCTTCAAAGTACTTTCTGAATGTACTTCTCTTGTGATAACCAGAACTTCTTGGCCTTTCTATCATGAACAATCTGCATGCCAAGAATCTGTTTTACTGGTCCTAAGTCTTTTATAAAAAAAGACTTACTCAACTGTTGCTTCAACTTTTGAATGCTGCAAGCATTATGACCAACAACAAATATGTCATCAACATAAAGCAACACAATAATAAAGTCACCATCTGAGAATTTTTGAACAAAAACACAATGGGTTGAAGTAATCTTCTTGAAGCCCTGCTGACTCATAAAGGAACCAAACTTTCTGTACCACTGCCTAGGAGCTTGTTTCAAACCATACAAGCTCTTCTTTAATTTGCAAACATAATTCTCTTTTCCCTTGACTTCAAAACCTTTGGGTTGCCCCATATAAATTTTTTCATCTAAGTCACCATGGAGAAAAGCAGTTTTAACATTCATTTGCTCAACCTCTAAATCTAGAGTTGCAGCTAAGCCTAGAACCACATAAATGGATGACATCTTTACAATCGAAGAAAATATCTCATCAAAATCAACTCCCCTTTTCTGGTTAAATCCCTTCACAACAAATCTAGCTTTGTACCGTGGAATTGGATTACCATCTTCATGGTTCACCCGAAAAACCCACCTATTTTTCATAGTTTTTCTATCTTTAGGCAGCTTAACCAAATTAAAGATATGATTATCTTACAAAGATTTAATTTCATCATCCATAGCATCAAATCACTTTTCTTTTTCTTCACTTTCCATGGCCTCATCAAGGATCTCAGGTTCTCCCCCATCAGTCAAGAGTACATACTTACTGGGAGAATAACAAGATGAAGATATTCTCTCTCTTGTAGATCATCTGAGAGAACTCTCTGGATCATCAACAATTGGTTGCTGATCAGCCATATCAACTTGCACTGGAGCATCAACAACTTCTTGTTGGTCATTCTGAACATGATCATCATCTTCATTATCAACTTGATTTTCATCATCATGAAGATTTCTTCAGGAGTAGTAGTCAAAGGAACTGGATCAACATCAACTAGGCTCTCACTACTCTCTCACTACTCTAAGAATCAACCTTCTCAGCTTTGCCAAAATATTCAATTGTTTGGTCTTCAAAGAACACAACATCATGGCTTCTAACAAGTTTCTTCTCAACTAGATCATAAAAACGATAGCTAAATTCATCTTGACCATAACCAATGAAGATACACAGTCTAGTTTTAACATCTAACTTTGACCTTTCATCCTTAGAAACATGAATAGAAGATTTACACCCAAAGACTGTAAGATGGCATAAATAGTCGTATTAAGTGCTTCTGCCCAAAAGGAATCTCATAGTTTAGCATCTGAAAGCAAACATCTAACCCTCTCAACTAGTGTTCTGTTCATCCTCTCTACTAAGCCATTCATCTGAGGAGTCTTTAAAGGAGTTTTCTGATGCCGAATACCCTGCTCTCTACAATATCTATCAAAAAGACCAATTTCTTCCATGTCTGTCTTTCAACCAAGGCCTGAAAATTCTTGAACACATCAAGTACTTGATCCTTGGACTTCAAAGAAAATACCCAGAGTTTGTGAGAATGATCATCAATAAAAGTCACAAAGTAAAGTACACCACCATAAGACCTTACTTTAAAATGACCACACAAATCAGAATATACCAACTCCAGCAAATCGAGCTTTCATGAAGGCGGATGACTCTGAAATGAAACTCTTTTCTATTTACCGGCTAAGCAATGAACACACTTCATTAACTTTGCTAGTTTTACTCCAGAAAGCAAATTTTTTTTAGCCAAATTATCAATCCCCTTCTCACTCATATGACTTAACCTTCTATGCCATAACTCTGATGAAGTATCATTCTCCACCAAGTTTATCAAGCCTCTAGAAGTAGATTCCTGAAATACGTACAAGTTAGACAACTTGTCACCTTGAGCCACAATCATTGAACCTCTAGTAAGTCTCCACTTGCCAGCACCAAGGGTATAACATAACCCTCATCATCAAGACTTCCTACATAAATCAAATTTAGGTGAACATCTAGAGTATGCTTGACATTATTGAGACTTAGTTTGGAACCATTGTTACTTTTCAAACAAATCGTGCCAATGCCAAGTACTTTGACTTCATCATTAGTACCCATTTTCAACATCTCAAAATTACCTAGAGTATAAGAAGAAAATAATTCCTTCTTTGGCATAACATAAGAAGTAGCACTAGAATCTATCAACCAGCTAGACTCATCGCAAACAAGATTAATGGCATTCTCACTACACGCAACAAGAAGATCATCATTAGCAATAATAGTAACACGATTTTCATTATCGCCTTCTTTCTTTTGGTGTCTCATATCTCTCTTATGCTTGTAATAATATTTCATGATATGCCCCCTTTTTTTTTTACAATAGTCACATATAACATTCTTGAATTTGGACCTTGACTTGCTTCTACTTTTATCTCTATCATTTGAATCTCTGGACTTATTTCTCCCCCTCTCTTCAGTAACCAAAACATCAGAGTGTAAAGATGAAGAAGATAAGGCCTGAGATCTTCTTCTTATCTCTTCATTCAAGACACCACTCTTAATATATTCCATAGTTACAATACCACCAGGAGCAGAATTAGTCAAAGAAACTCAAAGAGTTTCCCAAGAGTCAGGCAGAGTATTAAGAAGCCAAAGTCCCTGAATTTTTTTATCAAACTTTACACCCATTCCAGATAGCTGGTCAAGGACACCCTGACAATTATTAATATGATCAAAAATAGGACTGCCCTCTTTATACCTAATATTCATCAATTACTTAAGAAGGAACAACTTGTTATTGCCAGTGTTCGAAGCATATAATGTCTCGATCTTATCCCATAAACTTCTAGCCTGTGTCTCATTCACAATATGATTTCTAACATTATCTTCAACCCATTGTCTGATATAGACACAAACCAGTAAGTGCTCAAATTCCCAATCCTCATCTGTCATGGGTTCAGGTTTAGTAGATACAAACACAGGTAGATGCATTTTATTGACAAATAGAGATCATTCATCTTGCCTTTCCAAGTATGATAGTTACTACCATTCAAACACACCATCTTACTCAAATTTGCCTCCATCATTCAAATCTACAATCAACAACAACTAACTCTCTGATACCACTTATTAGGAAAGATGGGCACATAATCAAAGAGCCCGACGGGATAGCAACAGAAAATACCCAAGACTAAACTTTCCCTTTCAACTTGAATCAAGAGGAGACAAGAAACCCAAGCAAAACAAAGTAATATGAAAGAAAATAAATTAACACACAAATGCGATAGGGCAAGAATAAAGGCAATCGCATAAGACACCAAATTTACATTGAAAACCCTTCAGTGTGAAGAGTAAAAAATCACAGGACCAAACCTCCACTATAATTACCAAAGATTTAAAATATTGTAATTCAAAATGGTCACCAAACAAGTGCCAAAAAACAATAAATAATACATAAACCATAGCACTAAACACTAGAGAAATAAAGGAGTGAAAACACAAAAAATGCAGATACTATTTGGGAATGAAGAACAGGATCTATAGGCCACCAAATCAAGCTTCGTTAGTTCTTAATAAAATATTGAGATGAGAGGAACAATAAGTCCAAAAATCATCTCAATTGGACAAGAAACGAAGAGGGAATCACAATTTGAAGTTGACAGCTGTGGCTGAAATTTAGGTGCAAAAATCAGCTTTGTTTTTCTCTCTTTGGCTGCTGAAAACTCTATTTTTTGTGATGGTGAATAAGACCTAAAAAAATCAATATATATGCCCATAGTAATGGACCTATGGAAAAAAGTGGGTTGGTCCAAATCGGGTTTCATTTATCCACATAGGAAGGGAAAAAGACCCAATAACCCAACAATAAGCTTGTAATTAACAACCATGGGTATAAAACCCAACTTGAGTTTCATGGAAAATAATAAAAAATTCAGTAATTTATAATCTAAAATAAGTTTTGGGAACAAGAAAGAAAGGGTGTTCTTGTTGAAAAACCCCACATACCTTAAAGTTGAAGCTTTGGATAAACTATTAACCTTGGGACTCTATTCGTGAAAATAATAGGTGCTTCTTGTATCCCTCAGAATGGGGAATTAAAATATTAAATAATTATTGAACAAATACGGTTAAATCTTGAGATATTTTGATCTTTAGGTTGAAACCCTTAAGAGTATTCTTGACCAATTTTTGATAAAAGTGAAAGGATTTTGGATAGGGCTGATTTTTGGCACTTGGAAGTGAGGTATGTGGTGCACAACCCATGGAATACCTTAAGGTGTGCGTTCCACACCTTATGGTAGACCTGTAAGTGTGCCTCCCACTCCGGATCGCACACCCTTACTGTCTCTCACAAAAATAGGCATAAGTTTTTGCTCGGAGTTGGATTAAGGGGAAATTGGTATCATTGGAAAGATAATTCAATTATATACAATTTGATAGGTCTTGGGATGATAAATTCCATGTATATTAATATTAATACATGTTTAAAGTTGACCCTTGTAGAATCAAATGTCAAACTTTGGATGAATCAATTGATCTTAGCTCAACTTTGTTCTAGGTCATTGCTTGGAATATTTATCACCTCTAAACTACTACATAGACTAGGATAATGATCATAAAACTTGTATTCACATGAGAATAACTTGGATTAGAGCTTAGATACATAGGAATAATAGTTAGAATTCTAGTACGAGATACGAGGTATTACAGACTTAGAGGTATGAGTCATATAGGTTTGGTACGAGTTGTAGCAGAGAAACATATGGTGGGCAGTGTTTCATCCTCCTGGTATTTTATTCTGCCAGGGATACAGGTTATTGGTACGAGTCGTATGCTGTGGTTATGGCTTGGTTGGATGAGTCATCGTATACTAGATAATGTTTGATCCAAGGGTTGAGGCTTGGATACGAGTGGTGGATAGCGATTGTATAGGATGGTACAACTCGTATGGGTCAGTCACACCCCTGTGACAAGTTTTTAAGGGATTTAAGTGGGGGTATTCTGGAAATTTCTCTACTTACCCTAATTAACACACTTAGGAGGTTATTTACTCTATTATTCTATTCATTAACACTTAGAAAATATTCCAAAACATCTCATAATTCTATCAAGAGCTTTTGGGGCAAGAAGGCTAGGGTTTCATCTTGAGCAGTTCTTTGGGGCTTGTTTTGGTGATTTATTTCCATCAATTATTTGGTATAAGGCAAGATTATATTTCTTCATTGTAATTTTAACTAAAGGAATGGTTTATATGATTGATTTAATACTTTTACTTTTTCATGATTATGGTTTTCAACTATTATTGGGGGTTTTGATATTAAATGCTTGGTTATAATTTTGTATGATTTTAGTTATGCTTTTATATGCATTAATGGTGGTTTTGGACAATTGGATTACATGATAATGGTTTAATGGTCTTTCAAATTGGTTTTGGTTATATTATTCCCTCAGGGTGTTTGATAAAATGCTTATAAAGATATGTTTATTACATTGACTTCTTTTAATGGAACTCTTGCATGTTTTCAATTAGACAAAGAATTTGTGCATGGCTTAAATGGTTTAAAAATGCTAAAGTCTAAATGGTTATTATTGTGGAGAACATCAATGTCTCTTAAGAAAATTTAATATGGTAATTGGAAGGGCACCGAAGGTCCCCTTAACGTAAATGGTTGGCTATGGATTTTACTTGTAAGTAAGAGATGGTATGACGATACCATCAATATTGGCCTTGGTTAATAATTGGCAAATGAATTGTTTGGACATGGTTTTAATTGGGAATTAATGGGGGGGTATGTAGCTAAGGCGTAGAAGGTGGTGATCCCGGGGGGCCAAAATCAGAAATTCATAGGTGCCGATATGAGGGGTCTTGATAACCATATACGAGTGTTATATTTTATATTGGGGGACGTACTAGTCATACTATGGGATATTCCCTGTTCGTGTGGTTACTTTCATCAGGGCCCTTTCATCAAGGGGATTTGAACCCCTATAGCCCATGGGTAGTTAGGATGGAAAACCTAGACAACCCAGGTAAACATTTTAAGTGCATGCTAAACCTAGTCCCTTTTCCCGATACTTATATATGTATAGTTGTATGCATTATGGATTGGTTTACTTGGCTTTATGATTGACATTATTTTATCTTTATCTTGAGATTCATGCTAGCGGTCACTCACTAACCCTATCTACTGGCGGCTGTATACCTGTACTATGCAGGAATTGGCCATTCTACTTCTTTAGTTTAGCACATATATTAAGTATTTCCATTTGGACTGAAGTGGTAAGCTTATATCCTTTTAGAAGGCATCATTTTGTGTTATGGATTTCTTTAGACACTTTTATTTTATTTTGTATATTGGTTTTGGCCATGGCTATGGGAATGTCCCAACTGAATTTGTTTATTCTATTGGATAGAGTCTTTATGGTACTTCTGGGGGATGGTATGGGTGGGATCGGTAGAAGTGTCAGCCTTAGCCTTGGTATTGATATTAAGGCTAGCTTTATCGGACATGATTTCTCTCTGTTCCATCCTATTACATTTGGGGATTGATTTTTATATTATGTTTTGGCATTTTCCTTGGTTTTTAGTCTATGGTTTGATATGGTATGGTTGGGCCGTTGTGCGGTATGGTTGCACTCAGTTGGGATGGTCACAAGTGTGACCCTATCCTAGAGTCTTAGTGAGAACAATAACACTATATTGTCATATCTTTAAAATTCAGCTCATCTAAGGCTGTGTGTAGATGGTTGGGTTGGATAACAGGAGGTGGTCCCAGGTCCTGATTGGACTTTGGATACCCATTACGATAAGGCTCGGGGTTATGTCGTGTCATATTCATTCCAAGATGCATAGTGACAAGTAAAAAAACAAAAATCTGTCTAACACAAGAAACAAAAGAAAATCACAAACATTCACAAGTTTGAATCAAAGCAAGTAAGCTAAAATTCCAAACTAACTTAATACGCTAAATTGTTTACCAACAATGACGCTATTTTTAATAACGCTCAACTTATACATCAAATTAAGTGCAAGGCGGTTGTTGTCAATATAATATGCAACTTTGATCGGGATCGAATCCACGAGGAACAATGTGAATCATGATTAAATATTTGGGGGGTTTTCAAATGTTTTCAAAAGCATAACTATTTTAAGGCTTATAGAGGACTAACTCAAGAGCGTAATTAATTAAGAGCGGATCTTGGGGTCATGCCATTCTAGTTGAGAACTCATACATGGGCAATTGCGAATTTATTCAAATTTATCTAGAGTCATGGGTAGGCTAGGTTTAGATGTATTAGAGTCAATATTTCAATAAAACACTAAATTTTGCTCTTGCATTCTTTCGAACACCTCACGTGCGTGAAAAACTTACCAATCCATAACCTCAACGGAGCATCCTTATTTCCAAGATGATTCTTATGAACTTAGTCAATTCACTTAACACCATTATTTCTAAGATAGTGCTAATAAACAAGCTAGATCAAAGTACTGTTTGCAAATACTCCTTACCTAATACCCCTCTTTAAAGGATGGTTTGGTATCCAAAACAATTGGGGTTTTCACTCCTAATTTTTAGTTCAAACATAGAGTAAAGCAAAACCCACAATAATTATCTAATTTGGTAGATAAATAAATAACACCTATGCACTAATTACTACCTATTTAAGTATAACCCCAAGAGGAATAATTAGCTACTTATAAGGATAGAAAAAAAGATATACCGAAATTTCCACCAAATTGATGCATGAAAATTAAAGAGTGCAAATATAAACTTTAAATATCAATAGATCATCAATGGAAATGGTTAATCCTTCACTTAAGAATTACTATAATATATTCTTCACTCAAGAGTAGTACAATAGTGTTCCCCAAAATATGGGAAATAGAAGATGGTTCAAGATGGATAAAAGATGGATGATGAAAATTATGCTAAAAGCCCCTATTTAAGCCCCAATTCCATATTTTTCAAATATTACAAAAATGCCACCTTGCTCTTGGTATCTTTAAGCAAATTACAATTCTTTCCCTAAAATTTTTTTGACCTATTGTGGTTGCCATCACTTGACCGCATTCGCGACTCCCGCAATTACAGTGGTCTCCTCGCGATTGCCAGGGTTTGACTTGACCTCAAATCATGATTTTTCCCCTCAGGACACAATCTTAGTAGCTGAGGGTCGATTATTGGGCCTGATTTCCAATACATTGGCTATTTTTTTTAACATTTGGCCTCTTGTTGACTTAAATGACTTGCTCATCTTCCCTTTTCAGCTCTTACCTACAAAAATAAGCATTAGGTAAGAAATTAACAATAAATTAACAAAAAGGCATGATAAGTTAGGAATAAAAAGTGCTATTAAGTTGTCAAATTGATGACTTATCAGATCCCAAATGTGCCAATAGAAGAAGTAATGGCAATGATAATGGTAACTAGCAAGTTCTACTAGCTGTAGTAAATCCCCTGACTGAGCAAGTTTCTCATGCCAAATTTAGGGTTTTTGTTCAGGTTCTTGCATATGCTATGACTAACTAGGTTAATCAGCACATTGTTGCACCAACTAACCCAAATAGGAACATAGCTGATATGAGAGCCTGAGACTTTACTAGAATAATTTCTACAGAGTTCCACAACCCAAAGATAGATGAGGATTTGTAATACTTTATTGATGAGATTCAAAATATCACTTAGATTGTGGTAATTACTGTAACGACCCGGGAGTACCCCTTTGCCATTAGATGGTTCTTAAGACTACAAATAGTCCCAATCTAACCCATGATAACTAAACTCATAGGAAAGGTGTACTGAGATATACATAATTGACAAAAGAAACCAACTTTTAAATCTTTTTTTTGAAATCTTACAACTTAGAAATCTCAATAAAATCTCTTTAACTGAAATAAGCATAGTACGACAAGCCTTTAGTCTTATAACTTAAAAAATGACTAGGACAGACCCCAGCTGACCCATAAAATAAATAAACTAGTTATGCAACATCCATAAAATCTAAAACTCTAATAAACTTGGTGCTTGGACTATGACGACTCACCAAATATCATTATATAGGAGGTGATGCTCGTGATTAATCGTGCTGTTGAAAATAAGCACCAGAACCTACATTATAAGACAATATAACACATAGACATATATGTAGTTAGTATAGGAATGTACTGAGTATATGAGGGTGAATGCATAAGAAAAACCAAAACTAAATAAACTTTTAAATCATGCATGCTAAGTGTAAAAGAACTCACCTTGGACATAAGCAAAGATGAAACTGAAGGATTATAAAACATAAATGATAAAGCATAATGTAAATCTTAGTGAGTCATCACACTTAGTTTCTAAAATATTTTAGTTTATAAAATATTTCCTTTTATTCTTTCTTATGGGAGATTCTTATAACCGACATAAACCATATGAGCATGGGGTCCAATGTCTTACCCATATTTGGGAGAGATCTGTTCTACCTGTGTTATTGGAATTGAACCTTTAAATTATGTGATCACTAAACTTTATCCATATTAGGTAAAAGAAGACACTCTCTGGAGAGGTATTTTAAAACTATAGTGGCTCGTATTTTTAGGAAATTAGGATGCACTCATCCATATTCCCTTCACGGGGCTAAAGAATATTCCCGACCAAATGTTCTTTGATTCTGGTTAGAGGCTTTGTCGGACAACTATAAGCATATACGGTGTTGGTATTAGTGATCACCTTGGTATTGGTATTGACGTTGGGATTGGTATCGGTTGGACACTTGGTTGTGACTATTTGGTCATAGTTATAGACTTTATCTTATGTCCTTAAATTATTATTCTTTTATCTTATTATATGCTCAGAATTCTTTCGACAAAGGGAGTAGGATGGTTACAGTTAGGTATTGGGGTTGGTCTCTAGTCCTAGGTGGACTTGAGATACTCCACATGACTAGGCCCTAGTTCAGTTCATGTTAGATTGGTATCAAAGCCCTAGGTTCAAAGTAAATTGGTATTTCACAAAGCTGTGTTGAGTAGAGTCTCTTTTAAGGGTGTGTAGTGTGCCACACACATAAGGGAGAGGCTACAAGGAATTTAGGAATATTTTTCTTTCTTGTGTTCTATTTTCATTCTGTAGAATCTAAGGTCCCGAAGTCTTCTCTACTACCTATTTGTTTGCTTTTTAGATCATGACTCCCAGATGATATAAAGTTAACAGAAACTCCTCTATCCTACTTGAGGATAATGTTGATGGAACACATCCTACTTATGGGGTCCAGACTTAGTCTAGGGGTTCAGTTCCTGATTGCCCTCTTGGAGTTCCACCGATCCCTTCTAGTCCTTCTTGAGCTTCTCAAACTGATGTGATAAATACTGAGTTTCATTTGTCTATTCATTTGTTGGCTCAGTTAGTAGCTTCTTAGGCAGAGCATAGTTCTTCTATTACTCTATTTTCTAAAGCCACAAGGGTTGGCCAGTTTATAAGGTTAAGCCTTTCTATGTTCACTGGTGTAGAGGTTGATGGGGATCCTCAAGGTTTTATTAGTGAGATAGAGAAAATCTTTTATATTGTGTATGTTATTAATATGGACAATGTAGAATTTTCTACATATCAAGTAAAATATGTAGCATACTAATGGTATGAGGAATGGGAATAGTCTAGGGTGACAATGCTAAGTCAGCCCTACGGGATGATTTCTCTAGTGCTTATCTGATCTGCTTCTTTCCTCAAGAGTTGAGAGAGATGAAGGTTTTAACCAGAAGTAAGGCAGGATATCAGTCAAGGAGTATGCCTTAAAGTTTTACCTGCTATTTCGGTATGCTCCGAAGTTAGTTTCTAGCATGATGGCTAGAATGAGGATGTTCGCTTCTAGGCTATCTCGAGACTTGATTTTCGTGAGTAAGCTGCATCATTGAACAAAGACATGGACATCTCCAAGTTGGTGGTGTACATGTAATAGGTTGAGGAAGAGAAGATGGAGTAGGTTGAAATAGGAGAGAGGCAAAGCAAGAAGTTTATATTTTTTGAGTAGGGTGGTAGCTAACAGCAAAGTGGTAGGGATAGTGAAAAGTGGTCTAAGAATAAGTAGGGCAGTTCTGGGTCTTATTCGATGGCTAGTGCTCCCTATTCAAAGCCATAAAGTTATAAGAGTTTTTCTGGTGGCGCCAATTATATTGAATGTAGTACCCAATCTCAGGCTACTAGGGCCCAATCATCTCCATTCTATACTTTCTGTAGATTTTGTGGTCAACTACATCAGGGTTACTACAAAGAAAGAAAGGACAAATGCTTCAACTATGATCATATAGGGCACATGATTAGAAGTTGTTCCATGGATAAGATTGATTCTATAAAAATAAGGCTCCTGTTGACTGTTCATCAGCCCCAGCACCAAAGGGTACACCATCTGGCTCCGGTATTGGTCGAAACTGACTCTATGCTCTCACTACCTGTCAGAAGTCTGAGGCATTGCCTGATGTTATTACTGGAATGTTGAAACTCTTTTCCCATGATGTGTATAGTTTACTTGACCAGTTTCCACTCTTTATTATGTGATACCCTTTGTAGATGTGTATTTTAGGTTTGGACTTTTGTGCATTTTAGACACTTTTCTATTTCTACTCTAAGGGTGACTTTGTAGTACCTAGAAGAGTCTATAGGGGTTGTGTGGTATGTATGGGTGGTTGGGGGACTTTGGTGGATCTATTTGAATTACACATGGTTGATTTTGATGTCATATTGGGTATGGATTAGATGCACTTATGCTATGCTTCTCTAGACTGATGGACCCATAAAGCCATCTTTAAATTCCTAATTAAGTTAGTTATTGAGTGAGAGCATGGTTCCCTAGATCCTAGGGGAGGTTTATATCATATCTTAGAGCTCGAAGATTAATCTCCAAGGGGTGTCTCTATCATTAGGTTTGGGTTAAAGATTCTAACTCGGAGGGTCCTTCTTTACATTCTATCTCGGTAATAAATGAATTTCCTGAGGTTTTCCCCAACAAATATCCTAGTGTTTCTCCCGATAGGGAGATCAATTTTGGCATAGATCTTATTTTGGTCACTCGTCCTATTTCTATTCCCCCATATAGAATGGCTCCAACTGTGTTTAAGGATCTTAAGAAACAACTAAAAGATCTTTAAGATAAGGATTTCATCTATCCTAGTATGTCTCTGTAGGGTGCACTAGTTTTAATTATGAGTATGAAGAATTTCCGTTTGGATTTGTATTGACTACAGGCAACTGAATAAGGTGATGGTAAAGAATAAGCACCCTCTTCCAAGGATAGATGATTTGTTTGATCATCTTTAGGGTGCTAAGTTTTCTCCAAGATTGATCTTTGGTATGGATGTCATCATCTAAAGATAAGGGAGATACATATCCCTAAGATTGCCTTTTATAGCTGCTATGAGCATTTTGAGTTTCTATTTTATCCTTTGGGTTGACCAATGCCCCAACGACATTCATGGATTTGATGAATAGTTTTTTATCAGAGTTTGGATCTGTTCATCATTGTGCTTATACATGACATTTTGGTGTACTCTAAGAGCGAGGTGGATCATGTCGATCACCTCCGTATTGTATTACAGACCCTAATAAATCAATAATTGTATGCCAAATTTTTGAAATGTGAATTCTAGTTGAACATATCACTTTTTTGGGCCATGTCATTTCTAGTGATGGGATCGTGCTGGATCCGCAGAAAGTTGTAGTGATTATGATGCGGCCTAGACCCGTGACTCCAGTAAATATTTAGAGCTTTTTTAATTTAGCTTGTTACTGTAGGATATTTGTGGTAAGTTTTTAGACTATAGATGCCCCATTGAATAAGTTGACTTATAAAAAGGTAAAGTTCTCATAGTCTGATGCCTGAGATGGTAGCTTTGAGAAGATGAAGGATAAGCTAACTTTGGCTCCGGTCTTGACTTTGCCTAAAAGTATGGATGGGTTTATGTTCAATTATGATGAATCTCATATGGGGCTTGGTTGCGTCTTCATGCAATATGACAATGTGATAGCTTATGCCTCCAGACAGTTGAAGGTGCATGAGAAAAATTATTCAACTTATGAATTGGAATTCTGGCTGTGATACCTGCACTAAAAATTAGGTGTCACTATTTGTATGGCATGTGTGGGGATATATTTTCAGATCATAAGAGGTTGCAATATGTATTAACTCAAAAAGTATAAAACTTCAAGAACAAGAGATGACTTGAGCTATTCAAAGATTATTACATGAGTCTTCGCTACCCTCCACGTAAAGCTAAAGTGGTTGTTGATGCTCTTGGCAGGTCATCCATGGGGAGTCTAGCTCATATGGATGGGGGAAAATGGGAATTGGTGAAAGATGTTCACTATTAATCTAACCTTGGAGTTCACTTCTTTGACTTTAAGGATGGTGGTGCATTTATTCAAGAGGTGGCAAAGTCATCCCTGGGTGATGAGGTGAAGGAGAAAGAAGTGTTAGATCCTATCTTGATGAGGATCAAGGGTGATGTAGGTGGGTAGAAAGTAATGGCCTTTGAGGTTAATGGGAATTATACCGTACGGTACCAAGAGAGATTTTGTGTTCCCGACATAGATGGATTGCGAGAAAGGATCTTGGCTAAGGCGTATGAGTCGTATTATTCTATATATCCTAGTTTGATGAAAATGTATCATAACCTTAAGGATATGTATTGGTGGAACAATATGAAGCAGGATATGGCTAGTTTTATGGCTAAGTGCATGGTATGCCTATAAGTAAGAGTTGAGCACATGAGTCTTAGAGGGTTGTATTAAGATATTGAGTTGCCTGTGTGGAAACGGGAAGTGATAAATATGGTTTTTGTTACTGGTCTTACTCGGTCTCAAAATCAATTTGATTTGATTTGGGTAATCGTGGATAAGATGACTAGGTCGGCTCATTTTTTGCCAGTGAGGACCAATTTTTAGAATAGGACTGTGCGAGGTTGTACCTCCATGAGATTGTGAACTTGCATGGGGTGCTTATTTCTATCATCTTTGATCATAGTATACAATTTTCATCTCACTTTTGGCGGTCATTTCAGAAAGGTTTGGGGACCAAGGTGAGCCTTAATACTACTTTCCACCCATTATCGGATGGGAAGGCAGAAAGAACTATTCAGACATTGGAAGGTATGCTTTAACTTGCGTGATTCACTATAGTGGTAGTTGGGTTGAGCATTTTCCTCTTATAGAGTTTGCATATAACAATAACTACCACTCTAGCATTGGAATGACTCTATTTGAGGCCTTGAATGGTAGGAGGTGTGGGTCTCCTATTGGGTGGTTTGAGCTTAGTGAGGCAGAGATATTTGGCATGGATTCGGTTCATGAATCTATGGAAAAGGTAAAGGTGATTCGGGATAGGATTAAAGCCTTCCAAAGTCGCTAAAAGTCTTATGTGGATATAAGAAGTAGGAAGTAAGAGTTTGAGGTTGGGTATAAGGTGTTATTGAAGGTTTTTCCCATGAAGGGAGTGATGTATTTTGGGAATAAAGTGAAGCTTAGTCCCCAGTATGTTGGTCTGTAATTGGTTTTGAGAAGAGTTGGAAATGTTGCATAAGAGTTGGAGTTGCCTTCTAGTATGAGCTCTATTCACCCGGTGTTCCATGTTTCTATGTTGAGAAAATGTGTGGTTGATGTGTCGTAAGTAGCGTCTATCAAGGATATTGGTATTTTAGATTCCCTATCTTATGAGGAGGTCCCCATTAAAATCTTAGATCGGCAGCTTTGTCGGTTATGTACTAAGGATTTAGCTTTTGTAAAGGTTCTATGGAGGAACCATAAGGTGGAAGAGGCTACTTGGGAAGCTGAATAGGACATGAAGTACAAGTATCCATTCCTATTTCCCATTCCAAAAAATTGTGCTTGAGGTATGTATTGTTCCTAATGTGTTTGTTTTCTATCTTTCTTAAAGGTGGACTGTGAATTCCTTTGAAATCTATTATCTATCTTAAAGGTAAGAGTACATATGTTTAGGGGTTTAATCATGCTAGTCACTTCCTTGTCCTATCATTCGAGGATGAATGATCCAAGTGGGGGAGAATTAAAACACCCTGGGTTCTAGCCCTCAGAAATTTCCTGAGCTTTGAGCTCACTGTCCTAGTACTGACCCATCATGCGAGTTGTATGGTGTGGGTACGGGTAAGGTGACCCTAGTCATTAGGTGTCTAGTGGATAGTGGTTGGGTTTTGGTCTTTGTAATGACTTGGTCATATGGGTCGTTAAGGGTGGTGATGGGTCATTTGGTCTATCCTTAAACAAATTAGAAATATAGTGACATGACTTGGCTCTGAGTGCGAGTGGCTCAGTAAGAGCCATGAGGATAGGTTACGAATGGAAAGGTTGAGTCGTATGTTGTCCAGTTTCCGATCCCTTGGGTTTTGTCTTGGATACGACTAGACCATACGAGTTGTATGGTCAGGTCGCGAGTGGGGTTGGATTTATATGGTTGACAATGTGTGGGTGTCCAACTCATTGTCTTAGTGACGACTCAACAAAGCGAATCGTAAGATGTGGTGATGTGTCAATAGGTCAACTCATAACCAAGGATGGTTTTTTACAACTATAAGTTGGGGGAACTTTAAACATTTCCCACTCAAAATCCTTAAGACCCCACGTCCCTATAAAACTTTTTGGTCATTCATTCCACACTTTACAAGATTAACCATTCTCTTTACTCTCTCAAAATCCTCTCAAGAATAATTGGCTAGGGTTTCTCCAAAGTGATCATCTAAGGGCTTAAAAATTAGTTTCATTTTGTAAATCTTTGTAATTCAAGCATGTGACTCTTCTCTCATTGTTATTTTACTAAAGACATGTGTTTTAATGTATAGTTTTCATGGTATTGTTATGGTATTGAATTTAAGGTTGGGGTTTTTGGATGTTCATGGTTGATTAATGTTCTTTATGACCTAATTATGGGTTTTCATGTTTTAATTATGGTTTTCCACATGTACGTGAATGGAAATGGTGATTTAATTGAGGGTTCATGGTTGAGCCCCAAATATGATGATTTTGGCTTTGATAATGGCATGCCCCAACCTGTTTGTGAAATTGCCAATGAGAATGATATTTGTCACATAGTTTGATTATCCTTGGAATTTTTGCACTATATAAATGGTTAAATAAACATGAATTGGTTTTGGTTGGTTTAATTTGATTTTGGAAAGGCCTTGGTGGCAAAGGTTTGATTACAAATGGTTTTGGTTGATTGGAAATGATGGAGTCTGATTTTGTTTAATGGTTTATATGGCATAAAGTAATAGACTTGCAAGCTCTAATTTTTGTTTGATGATACCAATAGTCAATTCCTAATTATAAGACTCATTGGTAAATGGTAGGAATGTGTAAATGATTTAATATGGTCCTAAAGGGGGTTTAGTAGAAAATCCTAGGAAAGTGGGGGTCTCAGGGGGAGAGACACTGGAAACTCACATTTGCCAATGTGAGGGTGGTCCTTGTGACCATGTGCATGATCTCACACTTATTATTTTGGAGATATACTATCCATATCAGATTTTTTTCTCCAATCGTGTGGCTAACATGCACTAGGGCCCTTTCAGCAGGAGGAGTTGAATCTATATAACTCGTGGGTGGTTTCGGATACCCATGCTACACAACCTAGGTTAAGGGTTTAAATGTATTCTAAACCTTGTTCCCTATAATGACACGATATAAATGTATACATGTGATTGCATATGGTTATTTAATTTGGTTTTTAATGATGGAAGTATTTTACCTTTATCCCTGAGTTACATGTTAGCATTTACACCGCTAACCATCTTCAAGTGATGTATCCCTATGAAATGCAGGAACTGTCCATACTACCATTCCTCCTGCTCAGTGACTTGGATTCAGGGATAACTTTGAGTCAAATTGAAATGGTAAGCTTCCATACTCCGGAAGACTCCATTTCATCCTATGGACTTTTTTTCAATTATTGTTATTTCTTTGGTCTTGGTTTTGGATATGGTCGGGGGCATGTCCCGACCAGATGTTCTTTGATTATGGTTAGAGGCTTTGTCATACTACTATGGGCATGGGCAATGTCGGTATTATTGTTAGCCTCGGTATTGGAAGTGGCATTGGGATTGGTATTGATTGGACACTTGGTTGTGACTGTTAAGTCATGGTTATAGACTTTATCTTGTGTATTTACATTATTATTGTTTTATTTTGTTATATGCTTGAAATTTTTCCGACGGAGGGAATAGGGTGGTTACGGTTGGGTAGTAGGGGTTGTCTCCGGTCCTGTTTGAACTTGAGATGCCCGATACGACTAGTTCTTTGTTCGGTCATATCATGTAACCTTGGTAGCAACTGAAAGGTTACTTACTGGTCTGGCCACGAGTTGTACCCTAAGACTCGTAGTCAGTCAATATGACTCGTGACCTCCAACCGTAACCTGAATACAAACTTAAAGGGTCCTACACTATTGTCTCTACGACTCCCAATATACGATTCGTATATACTCATAACAACTCACTTAGCATGAGTCATAAATAAAGTAGAACCTCAACCACCACACACTTTCTTGACTATGATTACATCTCATGACTCGTAAGGAGTCTTCACGACTTGATGAGTGAGTCATTGGTTACACAGTGGACTCAAAGACACAGGGTTTCACGATATCTCCCCCTCGGAAGCATTCATCCTCAAATGAGTCCTATCTAGGATTAGGACTTTTGAAAAAAAACATCTGCATACTGAATTTACAATCAAACATATAGTGATCATAAGGATTCAATGACTTATGGACACATGATACGATATGAGAATATTTAAACAGTCTTAAAGTGAAATAATTTACTGAAGTTAACAATTTACCTTTGGTAGTGACTGAATTTGAAGAAAAGAGATGATGGTACTTGGTCATCATGTTTGCTTCTTCTTCCCAAGTGGCTCCTTCAACTAATTGGTTTCTCTAAAGAACTTTTACTGACGCCACATCCCTATTCCTTAGTCTTCGGACTTGCTTATCTTGTATTTTGTTTGGAATTTCCTCATAGGTCAAATTATATTTGACCCCAATACCCTCCAGGGGTACTACTAGGGATGGATCCCTAATGCAGTTCTTTAGCATCGAGACATGGAAAACTGGATGGACAACTGCTAACTCAGGAGGGAGGTCCAACTCATACGCAACCTCTCTAATATACCTTACTATTTCATATCGGCCAACAAACCAGGGATTCAATTTCTATTTCTTTCCAATTCACGTTATCCCTCTCATGGGCGACACTTTCAAGAATACCTAATCACCCACTTCAAACTTCAATTCCCTCCTCTTTACATCTGCATACAATTTCTAACGACTCTGATCAGTCCTCAACCTTTCATAGATCAACTGAACCTTTTCCATAGCTTCAATAATAGAGTCTGGCCTAATAAGCACTGCTTCACCAACCTCGAACCATGGTATGGATAATTTACATCTACGCCTATGCAATGCCTCAAATGGAATAATCTGAATGCTAGCATGATTACTATTATTATAGGCAATCTATGGACTTCTTTGGCAAGATCTTATTGGCAAGTAAACCCTTCATTGGTAAGTTCATCGGTTGTAGACGGAGGACGTGGCTTCTATAAAGGTTCTATGGCCAAACCAAAAGTTTGAGGAAGCTACTTGGGAAGATGAGGAGGACATAAAGTCCAAGTATCTGTTCCTATCCCCTATTCTAAAAATTTATGCCTGAGGTTTGTGTGTATTCCTAACGTCTTTGTTGTCAGTCTTTGTCAATGGAAAGATTGATTTCCCTGGCATCTTTTGTTTTATAACTTAGCTAAATGTAAGAGTAGAGATGTTTGTGGATTAATCGTTCTTGTGTTGCTTGACCTATCATTAGAGGATGAATAATACTAAAGGGGGAGACTAAAATGCCCCAGACTTTGGCCTTTGCAAATATTCAGAGCTTTAGGCTTCTACCCTCCTTACGACTCATACCATGAGTCGTATTGTGTGGTTATGGGTTAAGTGACCCTAGTCGTAAGTTAACCAGTGTGTTATTGGCCTCGTTCTATCTTGGACACAAAATAATCCTCACCAGTCGTATGATCATATGACGAGTGGTTAGGGTCTAGTAACATGCTGTCCAGTGTCCAAGCCCTTGGCATTCTATGTTGGTCACTACTATACCATACAATTCGTATGGTCTAGTGACGAGTTGTACTAGGAAGTTGTAAGTTGGGTAGTGTGTGGTGTCCAATTCCCTGTCTTGGTGATGGCTCAATGGTATGAGTCATAAGTTGTGGTGACGATTCAATGGAAATATGGACTCCAAATAACTAGCAATGGAAACCGCACTAGCGGATGCGGTTGTCTATATGATTGGTAGGTTCGAGTCCCCCACACTGAATATATGAATAAGAGGTTCGAGTCCCCCATATTGTATACATTGGTGCTTAAGTTACTTTGACTATTTTGGGAGATTCGAGTCCCCCATAAAGGCATAAACGGATATGGATATTCTCTGGTTTGTGCGGCACACACATTAGGGCCCTTCTATCTAGGGGAGAGGTGGGGCCATATAGCCCATGGGTGCCTTATTATATAACGGCTATGCTACACATTCTAGGTTAAGGTTTTCAAAGTTCATGCTAAACCTTATTCCCTATCATGGAATGTGATATTATATTTATTTGTATGCATAAGTATTTCATATGATATTATGCTTTGGATGTTGTGATGGTTTGAATTGTGATCATGGCATTATTTTATTCCTCTATCCCTGTGTTACATGCTATCTCTCTAACCACTATCTGTCTCCAGATGTGGTATCGCCACGCGATACAGGCACCAAAACTTTTTCTACTTTTCCTTCTGAGCGATCAGGTGCTCTAGTTAGTTCATGAGTTGACATTGAAGTTGTGAGGTTCCATACTTTGGAAGACTTCATTTCATGGTCCTTATTTCCTATGTCTTAGTCCTTCTTTAGACTTTGTTTTTGCTACTGTCAGAGGCATGTCCTGACATTTTATTGATATTGGTTTTGTAGAGGCTTTGTTGGATTACTGAGGAATTAGGTGGTTTGGTTGATTGTCTCGGTGACAAACAGTTGTCTGGTTATCGGTGGTTAGATTGATATATGTTATCTTGTTGTATATTCAGAATTCATCCGACACTTGAGGCTTTTGTGATGGTTTGGCTAAATGAAGGGGGTGTCTCCGGTCCACGTGAGACTTGAGATACCTGTCATGGCCAGGCCCTGGTTTAGATTGTGACACTTTGTTTTTAGCAAACTATCCAATTTAAGTGTTGCTATTTGAGTAAAAAAATGTGATTTGTCACCAGTAAGAGTTTTGAGATTTGATTTTAAAATCTAAATAATCAAAATAACAATGATATGAAACTTGGATTGTGAACAATATACAGAGAATTTTATGGTTGAGTCATTTACATCACATTCATCCATAACTAAAGTTTCTAGCTGGCGTTGGTGTTAACCATGATTATTGATTTACGAGGTTAATAATATAACCCAGTGATGGTCATCAACTAAGTTATCTACCAAACTTAGTCTCCCAACTACAAAATTGAGTGGGGATGTGAGTCTCTAATTTGGACGCACTAAGTTATATTTTCATTTCATTAACCAAGTGGGGCATTTAAGTATATTACTATCCTAACCGTAGATCATCTTTTAACAATTTTTATTAAATTAGTAAATACATGATCCACACCCCCTATGTTCTTCATTACGTCCCTCGACTCATATAGTCATTTCGTTTTGGGACACTTAGATTTATAATAAAGTTCATGATGTTTTAGAATAGTAGAACAAGAATGCAAGAGTAATCAATTACTTGATAAACACATTAACCAACGAAAAAAACATAATTACACAATAATGTTGTAGGCTCATACCTATAAATAGGGTGTTTATCCCCTCATATTCATTCAATGAATATCCATAAATGAGTTCATCAGTCAAAATTACAAGAAAGAAAAGTAAAAGAAAATAGAACCTTAATTTAGAGCTCCTTCATATCTTCCTTGATTCTCCAAACTATGTAGCCCTCCAATAATATGTGTAAATGTGGCTAAGTACTCCTTTTATAGCCTAAAATTTCGTCCAAATGCATCCCCAGACAAAAATAAACACATTGACCCCCTTGCCCTCACTTAAAATAAGTAAAAAACCAAATCCTAATCGGTTTAGGAGTGTGTGTGTGTTAATTTCATTTTATCAACTTCCCCCACATTTTGCACACTACTTTATAGAACTTTAATATGTGTATATATCCTTAAATCCACCCAATACAAGTCCCACAAGGATTAGATGCAAGTGCCGCATGTTTTCTACTTAAACTAAGACTTTGGGATTGACTTTTCCCTATTGTAGCGCAGATCTCATTCTATTTACTAGGTGGTGCTCTGTTGAGCTTATAGATTTTAATTCTAGTATCTTAATACATCAAGTGGTTTGGAGCATGGCTGGGATCTTGGGCTCTGCAGTACAACTTGGAGGGAGCAATAACTGGGCATAATTTTGTCTTGTTTTGTTCCTTATTGCCCATCATACTTGCTCCTTGTTCCATCATCCATTGTAGATGATTTGCAGCTTAGAAAGTCAACCAATTCACCTACATTAAAATCCTGTATATTTTAGCTACCATTATAGAATACATTGGTTTAAGCTCAGCAAAATCACTTGAGAAGAAGGCGCAACTCAAGCTTAGCTTGACTAATTAACTCATCTTGACTTTCCTTTGTTGTTTTTACTCTTGAATTCATTTAAATGAACCTTAAACAAAATAAACATTAGGTTTAAGACAAAATACACTGATATCACTAATTATTCACCTAAACAGGCTATGTTATTCTCAAAACTAAGCTAAACACATGTAAATAATGACACTTAAGTGTCTAAATATGCCTAAAATCACCACCCCACACATAAAGCCTTGTTCATTCTCGGACTACTCTTTACATTAATCACAATCAAGGAAAACTCTATCACCACTGTCACACCCTTTTTATAACTCCAAAAGATTGTATTTTAAGTTCGAAAAGGTTTTTATTATTAAAGTGACAAAATGAAGATTGGTTTCGAAAAGGATTATTTACATTCAAAACTCATAGTCGCCACTTAGCATAAATCGGGTGTGCCAAGTCACCTATTGACATCCTTTTTCAAAATGGTTTTGACTCAGTAAAACTGATTTGCGAACAGAGATTCCGACTAAGGAATTCTGTTGATCGAGGGGAAGGTGTTAGGCAAACTTTGATCCCGTGGTTAGACCACGGTCACTTGGTGGAGCATATCGGCTAATTTGACACTACGAATGTATAAACCACACAAAGCACATAAAACAATCAATCAAGAAAAACAAAACAAAATAATCCAAAATTTAGTGTTCAGTCCAATTATACAGTCCCAAAATAAAAAAGATACGGAAATATAAACCTACTCAATTCTAGGATAATCCTAACTATGCTCCATTGCTTTGTCCACCCGACGTTCTGGGCCTTGATCACGGACGTCCTTCGAGTACAAAATACTTTGGGGCATTCCCCAGAAAAATAATACAAGTACTTCGGGGCATTCCCCGGCCAAATAGTACAATTGAGTCAAGCATGATAAACTAAAAAATATTCAACCAACATTCCATATTCAAACATTTAACGAAAATTCTTATTCATAGGAATTTTGCATACCCGAACCTATATCGCCTATTCATTTCAACTTATCATGATACTTCACATCAATGACAATAATAATGAATCAAAACAACTAATTTATATTCATCTGTTATTATATCACGATCCCAATCCTGAATCCATTATTAACCGAAGGTCAATAAATTCTTTAGTTCAAATCACTACTCAAAGTCCAAAACCAACACCCAACATATCCACTCAACGAGGCTTCAAACATTAAGAACATGAATCATTCATACCTCACAATACAATTAATACTACTTAAAGATTCAAAACCACATCACAAAAGATCACATCATAGCCACATTAAAAAAATAATAAAGAGAGAGTTAAGGAATGAACCTTTGAATAATCAATTATGATTATAATAATGTTTAGGAAAACCAACTCCAAGAGCCCGAATATAGAATCTCACAACGACGAAATATCAATTCAGTATAGAGAAACAGACAACATAGAAATCGACCACGATGGGCCTGATTGAAACAAACAACAGCTAAATCCCATGACAATACGAATGAACAGAGGTCCGGAATATAAATCGCGTCAAAACTCCAAAAAAAGACTTGAATATGAAGTTAAAAAAACAACTCAAACGGACTGATTCTGACCAAAAACTCAAAGAAAATGAAAAGATTTTCACGATATTTCAGAAATCAAAACAGAATATGGACCTGTGATATTTGTGATGTCAAAAAAAATGATAGGATTTTGAAAAGGAAAATGAGCAGAGGATGATGGTCCCTTTTTTCTCTGTTCTGTACTCGTGAAGAAGAAAGAAACCAAAAATGAAGAAGAAAGAAACAAAAAAATAATGAAGTTCTTCCTTTCTCTCTGATCGTGCCTCCTTCTCTCTGTTACTATGCCATTTTTGTGTTTATAGAACTCTCCCATATCTTTCCATCAGTGTTGATCTATGTGTTTTGTGAGAGTGCATGAGTGTGTGCCAGATTTGCGTGTAGAAGAGATGATGGATTTTACGTGTATGGAGTCTCCGGTGAGGATGAGTGTATTCTTGTGAATTGAGTGTGTGTATATGTGTGAATGGCGTGTGATTGTAATAGAAAAATGGTGAGAGCAAGGAAAGCAAAAAAATGGTGGTGTGTATGGTGGTTTTCGTCAAAAAGAGAAGAAAATTTTTCTCCCTCCGATCTATGTGTGCCCGTTAAATCTATTTGGAGAAGATGATCATCCTCCTCTTTTGTTCCCTCTCCGTATGTATATATGGAAATTTAGAGAACTTGTTTTCCTTGTGAATCACGTGGGTACCCTTATTTTATGATGGGAATGATGATAAAATGGGTCCCCTCCCCTTTCCTGGAAGGTTCCTCTTTTGTTTTATGTGTGATATATGCCTTTAATGAATTGGAAAACAAAAAGGAACCTTTAAGTGGGCCTCATCTGTTGTTGATATGTTCCTTCTCGTTTTTTGCTATGGTGTAAAAAAATGTATAAAGGACTAAAGATAGGATATGGGCTAGGGGGTTCACATGGGGGGCAGGGTAGGTGAGGTTAGGGGTATGGGGTAGGTGAGGGTGGTTAGGTGAGAGGTGAGGCATTTTTTAATTGAAGGGTTGAGGGTTAGGTGTTTTTTTTTATTGGGTGAGTTGTTGGAATCTTTAATATAAGACAAAATTGGTTAGGGTTTGTTAGTTGGATAAAAACAAAAATAAATAAATAAATAAATAAATAAAAGATAAAGTGATTATTTATTTGTTTTTCTTATGGAAAAATTATAAAATGGGGTTAAGTTGTGTGATAATGGAATAAGAAATATTTTTGATGGGACCAAAATTATGTGTCTACATCATGCCCTCTTTGAATGTAAACACCTAATGTTTTCATACAAAGAAGTAGACAACGAGAAAAATTTTTGTCCCGATCATTATTCGAAGAAAGAAACAGAAGAAAGAAGGAAAATCGAGTCTTGAGGACATCCTACCTACCCAAGTTATGAAGGAATCAAGTGATGGGTATCTCAAAGGGTTGGAAGAGAAGTGGACTATACCGATTTGGAGAGTCGAGTGAGGTTCCATCGAGGTTCTGGTCAGCGGCTTTGTCATTACATTAAAAATGAAAATTACAAGTTAAAACATAAATGAAATTACAAAATCCTATCTATACAGCTTCTGTTGGTTCTTAACTCCAGTTTCATTACCGTATTCTTCAGGTGGGCTCCTGACTTGCAATTTCTTCAACTTGTTGCTTACCTTTCAATTTCTTTACCCTATTCTCCAGGTGGGCTCCTGACTAGCTATTTTATCACCCTATTCTTCAGGCGGGTCCTTGAAACCCTAGATTAAAATTAGAACGAAAATTATTCCAAACAAAAATTATAGTAAAGTAGTATTTTATTTTTGAAAGCGTTGTCCCATTTTCCAGTAGGGTCTTGAACAGAAAGTAAAGTCCCATTTTTCAGGAGGGTCTTGAACTGAAAGTAAATTACCATTCTTCAGGAGGGTCCTAAACAGAAAGTAAAATCCCATTTTTCAGGAGGGTCCTAAACATAAAATAAAATTCCATTTTTCAGGAGGGTCCTAAGCAGAAAGTAAAGTCCCATTTTATAAGAGGGTCCTGAGTAGAAAGTAAAGTCCCATTTTTCATGTGGGTCCTAAGTAGAAAGTAAAATCCCATTTTCCATGAGGGTTTTAAACAGAAAGTAGAATCCCATTTTTCAAGAAGGTCTTGAACATAAAGTAAAGTCCCATTTTTCAGGAGGGTCCTGAATTGAAAGTAAAGTCTCATTTTTTAGGAGGGTCCTGAATATAAAGTAAAATCCTATTTTCCAGGAGGATCCTAAACAGAAAGTAGAATCCCATTTTTCAGGAGAGTCCTGAACATAAAGTAAAGTCTCATTTTTCAGCAGGGTCCTGAATATAAAGTAAAATTCTCATTTTTCAGGAGGGTCTTCAACTGAAAGTAAATTTTCCATTTTTTAGGATGATCCTGAACAGAAAATAAAATTCTCATTTTTCAGGAGGGTCCTGAACAAAAAGTAAAGTCTCATTTTTCAGGAGGGTCCTGAATAGAAATTAAAATCCCATTTTTCAGGATGGTCCTGAATATAAAGTAAAATCATATTTTTCAGGAGGGTCCTGAACATAAAGTAAAATCCCATTTTTCAGGAGGGCCTTAAACAAAAGGTAAAATCTCATTTTTCAGGAGGGTCCTGAGCAGAAAGTAGAATTTCATTTTTTAGAAGGGTCCTGAACATAAAGTAAAATCATATTTTTCAGGAGGGTCCTGAATAGAACATAAAGACCCATTTTTCAAGAGGGTACAGAACAGAAAGTAAAATCCCATTTTTCAGGAGGGTTCTGAACAGAAGGTAAAGTCCCATTTTTCAGGAGGGTCCTAAACAATAAGTAAAATCCCATTTTTTTGGAGGGTCCTAAACAGAAAGTAAAATCCCATTTTTCAGGAGGGTCCTGAGAAGAACGTAAAATATCCATTTGTCAGGAGGATCCTAAACTGAAAGTAAAGTCCCATTTTTCAGGAGGGTCCTGTACAGAAAGTAAAATTCCCATTTTTCACGAGGATCCTGAACAGAAAGTAAAATCCTATTTTTTAGGAGGGTCCTGAACATAAAGTAACATCCCATTTTTCAAGAGGGTCCTGAACAAAAAGTAGAATCCTATTTTTTAGGAGGGTCCTAAACAGAAAGTAAATTCTCATTTTTCAGGAGGGTCCTGAATAGAAAGTAAATTCCTATTTTTCAGGAGGGTCCTGAGCATAAAGTAGAATCCCATTTTTCAGGAGGTTCCTGAACAAACAATAAAATCCTATTTTTAGGAGGGTCCTGAACAAAAAGTAAAATCCCATTTTTCAGGAGGGTCCTGAGCAGAACATAAAATTTCCATTTTTCAGAAGAGTCCTAAACTGAAAGTAAATTCTGATTTTTTAGGAGAGTCCTGAACAGAAGGTAAAGTCCCATTTTTTAGAAGGGTCCTGAACAGAACGTAAAATTATCATTTTTCAGAAGTCCTAAACATAAGGTTAAATCTCATTTTTCAGGAGGGTCCTGATCTGAAAGTAAAGTCCCATTTTTCAGGAGGGTCTTGAACAGACAGTAAAATTCCCATTTTTTAGGAAGGTCCTGAACATAATGTAAAATCCTATTTTTCAGAAGGGTCCTGAACAGAAAATAAAATCCCATTTTTCAGGAGGGTCTTGAGCAGAACGTCATATTCCCATTTTTCATGAGGGTCTTGAACTGAAAGTAAAGTCCCATTTTTTAGGAGGGTTCTGAACAGAAAGTAAGATTCCCATTTTTCAGGAGGGTCCTGAACATATAGTAAAATCCTATTTTTCAGGAGAGTCCTGAACATAAAGTAAAATCTCATTTTTCAGGAGGGTCCTGAGCATAAAGTAAAATTCCATTTTTCAGGAGGGTCCTGAACAGAAGGTAAAGTCCCATTTTTCAAGAGGGTCCTGAACATAAAGTAGAATCCTATTTTTCAGGAGGGTCCTAAACAAACAGTAAAATCCCATTTTTCAGGAGGGTTCTGAACAGAAAGTAAATCCCATTTTTTAGGACGGTCCTGAGCAGAACGTAAAATTTTCATTTTTCAGGAGGGTCCTGAACTGAAAGTAAAGTCCTATTTTTTAGGAAGGTCCTGAATAGAAAGTAAAGTTCCCATTTTTCAGGAGGGTCCTGAGCAGAAAGTAAAATCCCACGGATGTGCATTTCCAATGGTAGTTGAATTAAGTGAAGCTAATTTTCCCCTATTTCAATGAAGAAAATTTGTCAGTTAAAAACTTAGTGGTTACTTGCAGCTCTTGGCTTCTTAGGTATCTTCCCGAGCACTCGTTCCTTTCATCTTTGTTCCAAATCGCTGACACTTACCCTGTTTTGCCTCATTATTGACCCAAATCAAGATTGTGGGAAATAAGTTCTGACTTGAACAATGGGTGTCCATTTTACCATGTCTCTGAGGTGCACTCTTTTCCCAAATCTGAATGTTTCCACGAATCCAAAAGCCTGTCGGTTGATAGAATTCCTTTGCTTCGTGTTAAATTACGATCATATTTCTTTCATGTGCTGGTCCTTGGCTTTTCCTCATATAATTGGAAAGACTAGTAGTAAATTTTGAAATCCTTTCTCGCTTGTTTTGACACAGACTTGACTTAAATGTAAAGAAATGATGGTGACTTTTATTTTGATAAATGACATGAAAAGACAAAAAGCATGAATATGTAAATGAAAGAAAAGGGCAATGTGCCATATTCAAAAAGAAAACTTATATGAATACGACAAATAACTCCAATGAGTATGACATGCATTTTGGATTAAGCTGCCCATTTGTTGTTGAGTTCGTGCCTTTGCTGCTGAGCCGCTTCTTCAAATCCATTGGAATCATACATCACATTCAATTGATGACATCTTAAAAAACTTTTGCCAACAAATCTCTTTCTTTTCACTTTTCACTTTCTTCCTGAACTCGCCATCGCCTTACGATGCCTGTGAGAGTTTTCACTAATAAGACTCTCATTTTTATTTCTCTCCACTCACCATCGCCTTATGGTGCCTGCGAGGGTTTTTACTAATAAGACTCTCTCATCTTCATTTCTCTCAACTCGCCATCGCCTTATGATGCCCATGGGGGTTTTCACCAATAAGACTCTCTTATTTTGTATTTCTTCCCCGATTTCTTATGCTGAGGGAGACGAGTGGTACCTCACAATGTATCATCATATCCGTTGTATGCTTAGCCTTAACATTATCAAAAATTGATCTAAAGGACTTTCTTTGGTTGTATCTTGGCTTTCGGATAAGGTTAGAAAAGGATGGCAAGAGGTTCAAACGACACTTAAAGTGGGGGTGGGACTTACAACTTTTGGAATCGACTCAAATAATATATTAACTCATGCCTCAATTTTTGTTGACCAGGTGACTCTAAAATATTTATTTGGTTAGACCGAGGCTGAAATAAGGTAGCCTATGTATCGCACTCCCGAGAGAGAAGAATCAGGTCATACGTAGTTCCATAAGCTTGTTCTTTGTTTTGATTTTTTTTTGAACTCTTTCTTTTATTCTTATTTTCTTAACATTTATCTTTGACTCTTTTGATTCCAAAAGAGGGATATGAAAGAAAAAATAAAATGAAGCTCAAACGGGTAAACAAAGGATGACACAATGTTTGGATAGAAGAATTAAATGCCTTTATCATATCAATCTTCAAAAATTCAAGCACCAAACATGCAATAAAATCAACAAAGGATAAAATATCATACATAATATCTTTTGACCGCATCAGCATTGATAGCCATTTCTGTCATTTTTCCTTCAATATTTGTCAAATATAAGACTCCATTGGACAACACTTTCTTAACAACGAAGGGACCTTGCCAGTTAGGGGAGAACTTGCCTTTTGCTTCAACCTGGTGAGGAAGGATACGTTTCAATACCAACTGACCAACTTCAAAATTCCTGGGACAGACCTTTTTGTTATACGCTCAAACTATCCTCCTCTGATACAACTAGCCATGACACAAAGACGTTAGCCTTTTTTCCTCAATCAAACTCAAATATTCCAGTTGGGTTTTGAACTATTCGTCATAATCAATCTATGCTTCTACAATGACTCGAAGAGAGGGAATTTTAACTTCTGGAGGGATGACTGCTTCTGTCCCATACACCAATAAATATAGAGTTGCCCCTGTTGAAATGCGAACAGTGGTGCGATAACCTAGCAATGCAAACGATAAATTTTCATGCCACTGTCTAGACCCTTGTCCTATTTTTCGCAGTATCTTTTTTATATTCTTATTGGCGGCTTCTACAAAACCATTGGCCTTTGGGCGATATGGAGTAGAATTTCGATGTGCGATCTTAAACTGTTGACACACTTCTTGCATCAAATGACTATTGAGATTGGTAGCATTGTCTATAATGATCATCTTAGGAATTCCAAACCTACAAATGATGTTGGCATGAACAAAATCTACCACAGCCTTCTTTGTGACTGACTTGAAAGTTACTGCTTCTACCCACTTTGTGAAGTAATCAATGGCTTCCAAAATGAATCTATGTCCATTTGATGCCTTCGGCTCAATCGGTCCAATCACATCCATTTCCCAAGCCACAAACAGCCATGGAGTGTCCATTGCATGCAACTCAGCAGGAGGAGAACGTATCAAATCACCGTGTACCTGACATTGATGACACTTTCGAACAAATCAAATAGAATCCCTCTCCATAGTAAGCCAGTAATAACCTTCTTGAAGAATCTTCTTTGACAAGACATGACCGTTCATATGCGACCTACATACTTCAGAGTGTATTTCAATCATGATTGCCGAGGCTTCTCTTGTATCTACACACCTCAACAGTCCCAGATCTGGGGTTCTCTTATATAAAATCCCCCACTTAAGAAAAATCCACTAGCCAAACGCCTAATAGTCCTCTTTTAATCATTGGTGACATATGTTGGGTATTCTCCTGACTGAACGTATCGCTTGATATCCAAGAACCAGGGTTCTCCATCGAGCTCTTCTTCAACCGCATTATAGTACGCGAAAGATCGATGTAGGCTTCATCAGGATGTTGGAGCATTGAAGACAGAGTGGCTAAAGCATCAACAATTTCATTATGAATCCTAGGAATATACCTAAATTTTACTAACACAAACCGTTAACATAACTTCTGCAAGCATTGTCGATACGGGATGAGCTTTAAATATCGCGTCTCCTAATATCCTTGAATTTGATGGACAAGCAAATCCGAATCTCCAAACATCAATAATTCCTGGACTCCCAATCAACAGCTAACCTCAAACCAAGAATGCAAGCTTCATACTCTGCCATGTTGTTAGTACAGTAAAATTAAAGTTATGATGTAACTGGGAAATGTTGTCCCGATTTAGAAATAAAAACCGCACCTATTCCGACTCCTTTCATATTGACACCATCAAAGAACAACTTCCAATCTGGATCAGAATCTATAAAGACTTCATCGACACACGACACTTCTTCATCAGGAAAATATGTCTTTAATGGCTTGTACTCTTCATCGATAGGATTCTCAGCAAGATGATCTGCCAAGGCTTGGGCTTTTATGGCAGTTCGAGTCACATATACAATGTCAAACTTGGTAAGCAATATTTGCCACTTTGCTAATCGACCTGTCGGCATAGGCTTCTGAAAGATATACTTCAAAGGATCTATGCGTGAGATGAGATAAGTAGTATAGGATGAGAGATAATGCTTCAACTTCTATGCTACCCAAGTTAGGGCACAACACGTCCTTTCAAGAAGAGTATACCTGGCCTTATATGCGGTGAACTTCTTGCTAAGATGATAAATAGCCTGCTCCTTTTTTCCTATGACATCATTTTGACCCAGGACACAACCGAAAAAATTGTCCATGACTGATAAATATAAGATCAAAGTCCTACCAGGCTCCGGTGGTACCAGCACGGGCGGATTCGACAAATATTTTTTGATTCTGTCGAACGCTTCCTAACATTCTTCAGTCCATTTTACTGTAGCAATCTTTTTCAACAACTTGAATATGGGCTCACAAGTGATTATGAGTTGAGCAATAAACCTACTAATGTAGTTCAGTCTACCAAGCAAACTCATCACCTCCGTCCTATTCTTGGGTGGGGGAAAATCTTGAATGGCTTTGATTTTCGAGGGATCCAATTCAATACCCCAACGGCTGAACACAAACCCCAACAGCTTTCCAGATGGAACTCCAAATACATATTTTGCTGGGTTGAGCTTGAGATTATACCTGTGAAGCCTTTCAAAGAACTTCCTTAAATCTTTAACATGGTTGGCCTAACTTTTTGACTTAATAATCACATCATCCACGTATACCTCAATCTCCTTATGCATCATATCATGAAACATAGTGGTCATGGCTCCCATCTATGTTGCTCCAGCATTCTTCAAACCAAACGGCATTACTAGATAATAATAGGTCCCCCATGATATGATAAAAGACGTCTTCTCCGCGTCTTCATCATCCATAATGATCTGGTGATATCGAACATAGCAATCCACAAAAGAGGCAACCTCGTGTTTAGCATAGTTGTCTAGCAAAATATGGATGTTGGGCAGTGGAAAATCATCTTTCGGACTTGATCTGTTCAAATCATGATAATCAACACACTCGAAATTTGCCATCTTACTTTGGTACGGGAACGACATTGGATAAACACATGGGATAACGAGCCACTCGAATTACTTTGGCTTCAAGTTGTTTCATGATTTCCTCTTTGATCTTAATACTTACATCAGTTTTAAACTTCCTCAACTTCTGTTTGACAGAAGGGGATGCGGGGTCAGTTGAAAATTTGTGAGCCACTAATTCAGTGCTTAAACCAGGCATATCATCATAAGACCATGCAAAAACATCTTTATAATCAATTAATGCTTGAATCATTCCATTTTTTAGCTGTGGTAAAGCATGTATACTGATTTTAGTTTCCCTAATATCTTTTTTATTCCCTAGATTTATTGGCTCAGCTTCATTCAAATTAGGATTCGGTTTGTCTTCAAACTATTCTAACTCTTTGCTTATTTCTTGTAGTGCTTCTTCTTCATCATATTCCCCATCCTTCTTCATTACATCTTGATTAGTTTTGATTTTAAGATCAAGCTGAAAATTATGCATGCATGTCATGTCATTAGAATCAGCACAAAGAGAACTGTATATAAAAAAAAGAAAAATAAAATATATTAGACACGAAACAAAAAGGACATCGTATTTCATTAAATAAAAAGATAGAAGGGCTTAATCATAGATGCCAACATAACATAAACAAACTAAAATCCAAATTTCAACCCTAAAATAACTCGGATAAACAGAAAGAAAAACAAAATAAACTACCAAAACTCCCTCCTGACGGGGAGAGGAGTGACTTCCCAATTATTGAGTCGGACAGCTGGACCTATGAATTGCACATCTACCATACTGGTACCTTCTCCTGCTTCGACCATATCAACTTCAATAAAAAGGTTCTGGAAGTTATAAACCAATTCAACTTCAAATTCCACATGCTTCGTGACACCGCTCTTAACAAATGATTCACTGAGTAGTGACATTGGGCGAGGGAGTGACCATGTTTCCTTTTTCCTTCCCTTGGCTTTCTTCAGATCTTCAGCCGTAGGCTCAAATCCCAAACCAAGCATGCCCACGTTCTCACTCAAACATATAGGACAAACTATACCGTGTAGAGACACTCCCAAACCCTTTCCTGGCTCAAATCCATATTTCCAAAGTTCACTTACCATCATGATATAAGCGGAAGACAATTGTGGTCATGATATAACTTGCCATTTAAGGATACGATTCACTGGCACTGTATCAAAAATTTGATAGATGAATTTTTTCTCTATGTTATTTGCTTTAATAAGAGACAAGGGAGAATCTTCGTAGGTGGACAAATCCCTTTCACCATGAATAACCACTTCTTGCCTATCATGCTCAAACTTAATCATTTGGTGTAGTGTAGATGCAACCGCCTTGGCCTTGTGGATCCATAGCCTTCCTAACAACAGATTGTGAGAGGAGTCTATATTCAATACTTAAAACTCTATGGTGGACTCAACAGACCCTATGATCAACATTAGTTCTATTTAACCAATGGAGTTTGATTTTGCTCCATCAAAACCCCTGACACATACATTGTTGGGCCTGATCCTCTCAATACCAATATTCAACTTTTACAAAGTAGAAATAGGGCAGATATTTGCACCTGAACCTCCATCAATCATAACATGAGTGACGTAGAAATCTTCGCACTTCACTGTAATGTAAAGGCCCCGGTTATGACCTATACCTTCAATAGGCAATTCTTCATCAGAAAAGCTAATCCGATTGACCTTAAAGATTTTTCCGACCATTTTCTCAAGCTGATTTACTATAATCTCCCTAGGAATGTATGCTTCATTTAATACCTTCAGTAAAATATCACGATGCTCCTTGGAGGGCAACAACAAAGATAAGAGGGAAATTTGAGCAGAGGTTTTCTTCAACAGGTTTATTATTGAATACTCTGGCACATTCATCTTTTTCAAAAATTCTTTGGCTTTTTCTTTGGTGATAGGCTTTTTGATAGATGACGGTCCACTCATAATTGTCTTGGACTTTCTTAAACTTTCAAGCATGAAGCATCTTCCTAACCTAGTCAAACCCCCTACCTTATCTATATTTTCCACTAGTTCTTTCCTGTGATAGGTCATCACAGTCTGCCCATAATTCTAGGGAACCCTTTTCGTATCAACTATCAGAGGTTGGGTCACCGGTTTGAGGACAATAGGCGCTGCCAGTGCTCCTTTCACCGTCAAGATGGGCTTACTCAGAGCTTCTACCACTGTCAATTTAGTTTTAGCCTGATTTAAATCAACATAACTTCTGGCATCTTGCACCGTGATTAGGGGTTTCTTTATGCTTTCTTGGGCTTTATCTTCTCTCATTCCTTCCAGGCTCAATGACATTACTTTTAAAGACTATGCTTTATTCACTGATTTCTCCATAATGGTTTGTATCATGACGATAGGCTTATAACGCCTTGATGATTCTTTCCCGTCATATATCAATTCTAACATATTGGTTTCAGCATGGGTTGGCAGTGGATTATGGTTAATGTTTGGACCCTCCGGGGCCTGGACCAGCATCTGATTTGTGTCAATTAAATCTTAGACAGCTCTCTTTAAATGCCAGTATTTCTTGATATCATGGCCTGGTATGTCAGAACAGTATGTAGACCTTAAAGAATAATCCAGATTCCTCGGCAGTGGATTTAAAAGCCTTTCTTGAATTGGGCTTAAGACCATCAACTTTCTCAACCTATCAAACAAGCTAGCATATGGCTTTGGGCATATGGCTGCGCGCTATATACTGGGTACAGGGGTGGTGGAATGGAATATAAAGGGTTTTGTGGTGGGTAGTAATGGTGGGGAGGAATATATGGAGCTTGGGCATAGACTTGGGCTTGGGATTGGGGATAGGGGAGAGTTGGTCTTTTAGGATAGGCATGGGTTCCAACTACGATAGTCGCCACGTCCTCTTTCTTTTTTTTACCTTTGAATGTGCCAGATCCACCTTGAATCTCTTGTGTGGTGGATTTTAATACGGCAAAACTCACTATTCGGCCGGTCTTGGTTCCGTCCTCTATCATCTCCCCTATTTTGAGGACTTCAATAAAATACTTTCCCATTGCCAAAAGTAAAGTTTGAAAATAGGTCTCATCCTGTGCCTGAATGAAAATCTCTACCAACTTACTTTCTTTCATTGGAGGCTTTACCCTGGCGGCCTGTTCACGCCATCTTATTGCGTATTCCCTAAAACCTTTAGTGCTTTTCTTCTTCATGTTGACCAAGGATTTTTTGTCAAGAATTAGGTCGATGTTATACTAAAAATATTGCACAAACTTAGAAGCTAAGTCATCCTAGTTGTTCCATTTGTCGATATCTTAATCGATAAACCATTCTAAAGTCAGATTAGAAAGACTCTCGCCAAAGAAAGCCATGAGCAGCTCTTCCCTTCCTCTTGCAGCCCTCAATTGGTTGCATTAATGTCTCAAGTGTGCCACGGGACTATCGTGCCCTGCATAATTCTCAAACTTGAGCATTTTAAACCCAGGGGAAAGGTTGATATCTGGGAACATGCAAAGATCTTTATAGGAAACACTTATAACCTCCGATTCCCTGCAAATTCCTCATGGCCTATTCTAAACTTTTCAACTTCCATGCTATGACTTCCTGTTCCTTTGTTGCGACAGGTTTCTCTATATCAAATGGATATACATGTGGCTTAGTGTACCCATACGGTTCATTCATTCTCAAAGTAGGCTCCGAGGCATAATTTGACTATCTAGAACCTTCAATACTGGCTCACTGGCAGACCTAGGAAGCCCCATTATCGGACGCGATGTAGGGGCTTCAAGTGGTGGCAGAGCCACAAATACCGGTGTGATCGATGGCGCCGGCTGAGCAGCGGGTCTTAATTGGGGAACTTCCAAGGGCACACCAGAACTGCCAGGATGATAATATCGCGGAGTGAATCCTGACGCGTGCTCAGGTGACTCAGTAGGAGCAGAGAATTGCACTTAAGAGAGCAGTGGGCAATTAGAGATATTCTTAAGACCTTCAGCGAGTGGAGGAGGAGGCATTCCACTGGCCCATGCCTGGTGCAAATCTATCAATTGTTTCCTGAGCCTTACTACCTCATCATTGTGTTCTGAACTTTCTTCCCTATGATCCTGATCCAGGTCAATGAGCAAATTTTCATTCTTCCTGCTAGCCATAGCGAGCTTTGCTTTGGATCTAGTGAAGCATGGGTGACTAACCAGAGTGTTACAAACCTACCACTGTTATCTGAAAGAACATGCTCATCAAAGTCGACATCAGTTAGGATTAGGGAACTTAACAAGCATGGGAATCACATTGGTAAAGCTGTCCAAAATTCATGTTCATTTCTACTAGCTTTTGAGGGTAGCAAGGTCATTTTAACATTATCCCAATTTTTATCTACACTTATTTTTATCTACACTTATTATTATTATTATTATTTTCCTTCTTTCCCTCTCTCTTATTTTTCATATCAGTCTCTGTTCTTTCCCTTTATTGTCTCATCATCCTTTCCTTCTTTTCTTCACTCGCTATCTACCTTCATTTTATCATTCTTTATGGCTTTTGTTTTTCATTAAAAGAGGAAAAATAATGAAAAACAACGAAACAAAATGATTAGATCGAACCCAAAAGTAGGTTGCCTACGTATCATGTTATACATGAATCAGATCTTGCATAGTTCGGGATGTATATGCATAAACATCACACAATTGAAGGTTTTTTTTTCATGAAAAATGAAAACAAGTAACCAAAAGAAAGACGTAACATCATAACATTTCGATGAAAGAAACAACAAAACATACAACGAATTTAGGACCACTTTAAAACCAAACAACAAATACAAAACAACATTCTAAACCCTTAACGACATTCGTGCAATTACTAATAAAGACCCGAATATCAAAAATAACTTGAATTCAACTTAAGACAAACACCACCCTACAATGACAGAAACACAAAAGACTCAAAACTACATAAAGATAAGACATGTTCTTTCAAACTGGTGCTCTGTGTGACGTCCCCGGCTGAGATGAACCCATCTGTGAAGTCCCCTCTTTTCCACTCCGACTTTCCAACATATCCTGCAACGTGATAACGCTCAATCTACAGCTCTCGTGGGAGTGTAAAGCGGTCGTTAGCAAATATAGAACCCAACCTGGGTTGGGTATCGATCCCACAGAGAATAGCTTGGCCAACAAGCAAGAAAAATTACTAGACTTTTAGTGCAAGTCTCGTAGGAGAGGGGGGATTGTAGTATGTAACCAAAACAAGAATGTAAGAACTGAAAATAGCAAAATAAAGAGAGATTGTCACGTGTGTTGTAAACAATGAGAATTGAGGCGTTGGGGTTATGTCCACCTTCTGAGGTATACGTCTCTATTGGCTATGAGTGTGTAGAGTCTTGACATGTAATTGCTTATAGAGAATTGTAGTCGATGGTAAATCCAAGCGTCTCTCGACCTAAACAAGGACTATTTCACTTTAACTCTCTCGAGCTTAAAGCGTGACTAACGGTACGAATTCTCCAAGAAGTTAGTCCAGGTACGGCACTAGCTTTTTAATAGGAAAGGGTGTCCTACTACCTTGACATTATCTCTTTTCCAGACAAATAACTTTTCTCTCGAACAAGTCAGATGTTAGACTGGCGTTGGTCTATGCGTCTTCTTTTCTAGACAAATAACCTTTCTCTCGAACAGGTTAGATGTTAGAATGGCGTGTTCTTGTGTTTGAACCGCAAAGAATGTAGATTTAAGATGAAGAGAATAATGATATAAGCAATATACTTGTCTTGAACTCACAAACTCATAGCTATAGATAGTAACTCATTCGGCTTCCATAACCCCAACTAAGAGATTTAGTTACCCATGAATGCGAAGGATATCACGTTTTGCATGGTGGATGGCGTGAATAGTAGGTGTTTGGCGTGTGGTTTTAGTGATTCCGTAGCAAGTAACGATTCTCTTGTTGTGGAATTTAAGAGTAGAAGAATGAAGAATTGAGAATGGGTTGTAGGAAGATGTCTTAATTGTAAGGAGATGAATGAATTGTCAGAATGTCTCCCCCCCTTTTCTTCTCTTGAAAATCTCTAACATGATAGGGTATTTATAATACTCCTATCCTACTCCTACTAAACTAATAAAATAAATAACCAAATCCTAATATACTAATGAAATCCTTGACCCAATTGTACTAGGGTAAGGTTACAAAATTATAATCCAAATAGAATGATGAAACACATAACCTAATTGCACTAGGTTAATGTATTATGGCAAAAATCCAGCTTTGTGTCTGTAAGTCCCAAAGTCTTCAGAAATGCTGTTTTAGCCCGGGACAGATTTTCCATGCAGCAGATTTAGTCCTTTATGCGTCCAGCTCCTTTCCATCTCGTTTGTGAGCTTTCTTTTGCGTCAAGTAAGCCATAAATTGCTGTATTTTGCATCATTTATACCTGAAACTTTCCTAATCACATTTGTTAGCTCATTTACAGGAAAAAGGACTAAAAGTGTACGAAATAGATAATTAGTTCTCGAAACTAGGCTAAAATATGGGCAAAATATATTGATATAGGCGCGTAATTTCGCCTATCATCACAACGACGTTTTGATACCTAGGAACAAGTTTCTTGCCCGTATCCCCGCCTCTTGGAGATTACACCCACTAAGGTTTCTCTGATACCCATCCACAGTTATGATCAAACGTGACAACTAAACTCTCAAAAACTCCACCTTGGCACTCAGATCTTTCTGCTCATCATCCTCTACCATGATTGCTTCCTGTATTCACCCTCTAAGTTGGGCTGGTAAGGGTCTAATAATGCCACGGGGCAGAGATTGTAGCCAGATTTTATAGTTTTGAGTGCATCCTAGATTTTCCTTGAGAGTATCGACACCTAGCTTTATCGCGTTATTCCAGAATTGCTCATATTTGCTTTCCCCCACGGCTTGGTCGTTAAGGTACTCTACATCCTTTAGAAGGTCCATTATTGGGGGGACGTCTTGCATCCTACCCAACTGACGCATCACCCTTCTTGGACTGTAAGGCCTAGTGTAGTTAAGTCCTATCAAAACTAGAAAGAGTTGCATTTGAGATCCAATCAAGATTTTCTTAGGACAAAACGACATATAGCACCAAAGAATGTTGTTTGGAGTTCTTGATTCAAGAAATTCGATCCAAGAATTGACTCCCTTAGGAAAAGAAAATTTGTCAAAATGTATTTTCTCTTGCATGGCTTGCACTCGATCATTCAGTTAACGGTCGATCACATCTGCTTTAATCAAAGAAAGCGTATGGAACTGCTCCATCATCCACAACTGCAATATCAGATTACTCCCCTCAAAATATTGTAGCCCTCCTTTTACTTCAATTAAAGCCTTACATATTTTTGTTAGATTATTGGTACAATGGTGACCTCATCTTTTTTCTTGAATAAAGCTATCACCACTGATTGAAGACAAGTATTGATACACCACTCATCTAACGGGAATACTAAGATACCCAACAAAACCAGACGGAAAATGTCAAGACGACGTTGTTCCCAGATTTTTTTGTAGTACAGAATTCATCCCAAAAGTAGTCGAAACCCTCTAAGGACCCAAATCTAGCAAACAAATAGTCCAAGGAAATCCAAGATTGTTTGAGACATCCCAGATGCTTGTTATCTTTTAATCCACAGAGTCGAAGGAATTTCTTACGAGTATGATTGCAGGCTAAAATAATCTGTTGACCCATGTAAGTCAACCAAAACAAACGAGACACTTCTGCCAGGGTAGGAGTCAATTCAAAACTTTCGAACCTAAACACCAAATTATTTGGATCCCAGAAAGTCAACACAGCTTTTGTTAGATCTGGAAGAGGCGTAAGATCTATGAGTGCTACAAGATTGCCTAACACTTTCCTCACTTCGTGCTTTTTAGAGTAATTAAACGTGCCCCACCACTTGATCAACTTTTTTGGTACCTTGACAACCATAAGGACTCTAGACTTTGTGGACAGATCTATCCTGTAGTAGCAGATAAGAAACTGTCTCAAAAATTTAATAAGAGCAAAAGGTTCCCAACCAATGGGAATTTGATGCAGACATACGTCGATGGGACAGACCGCTTTATGACTCCAAATCACCGAACAGTAATGCTGAATAAAATCAGCCTAGTTGGCTAACAACTCTATGTTACGGGGCAAAAGACCTAGCCTAAGACTAAGACGAAGGCCAAAATAAAGGTTACCAGACCCACCGAAGATTGCCTACGTATCTCATCTCGAGGGACGGGAATTAGGTATGCGTAGTTCGTCCATATTGGACAATAAAGATTGACTAACAGACTGACACTAACTGAAGAGACACAACCAAAGTACAAAATACTTCGGGGCATTTTCCGAACAAAATAATACAAGTACTTTGGGGAATTCCTCATCCAAATAGTACAATTGAGTCAAGCATGATAAACTAGAAAATATTCAACCAACATTCCATATCCAAACATTTAACGAAAATTCTTATTCATAGGAATTTTGCCTACCCGAACCTATATCGCCTATGCATTTCAACGTGTCATGATACTTCACATCAACAAAAATGATAATGAATCAAAAAACTAATTTATATGCATCTGTTATCATATCACGATCCCAATCCTGAATCCATCTTTAACCAAAGGTCAATAAATTCTTTAGTTCAAATCACTACTCAAAGTCCAAAACTAACACCCAACATATCCACTCAACGAGGCTTCAAACATTAAGAACATGAATCATTCATACCTCACAATACAATTAATGCTACTTAAAGATTCAAAACCACATCAACAAAGATCACATCATAGCCATATTTAAAAAATAATAAAGAGAGAGAGTTAAGGAATAAACCTTCGAATAATAGATTACGATGATAATAATGTTTAGGAAAACCAACTCCGAGATCCCGAATATAGAATATCACAATGATGAAATATAAACCCAGTATGGAGAAACAGACAACACAGAAATTGACCATAATGGGCCTTATTGAAATAAACAGCAGCTAAATACCAGGACAATACAAATAAATGGACATCCGAAATAGAAATCACGTCAAAACTCCAAAAAAAAAACTTCAATATGAAGTTAAAAAAAACAACTCAAATGGACTAATTCTGACCAGAAACTCTAAGAAAATAAAGAGATTTTTGCAATATCTCAGAAATCGAAACTGAACATGGACTTGTGATATTTGTGATGTCAAAAAATTGATAGGATTTTGAAAAGGAAAACGAGCAGATAATGATGGTCCCTTTTTTCTCTGTTCTGTACCCGTGAAGAAGAAAGAAACCAAAAATGAAGAAGAAAGAAACAAAAAAATAATAAAGTCCTTCCTTTCTCTCTGATCGTGCCTCCTTCTCTCTCTTACTATGCCATTTTTATGTTTATGGAACTCTCCCATATCTTTCCATCAGTGTTGATCTATGTGTTTTGTGAGAGTGCATGAGTGTGTGCCAGATTTGCGTATAGAAGAGATGATGGATTTTGTGTGTATAGAGTCTCAGATGAGGATGAGAGTATTTCTGTGAATTGAGTGTGTGTGTATATGTGTGAATGGCATGTGATTGTAATAGAAAAATGGTGAGAGCAAGGAAAGGAAAAAAATGGAGGTGTGTATGGTGGTTTTCGACAAGAAGAGAAGAAAATTTTTCTCCCTCTGATTTGTGTGTGCTCGTTAAATCTATCTGGAGAAGATGATCATCCTCCTCTTTCTTTCCCTCTCCGTATGTATATATAGAAATTTAGAGCCCTTTTTTTCTTGTAAATCACGTGGGTCCTCTCCTTTTATGATGAGAATGATTACAAAATGGGTCCTCCCCTTTCCTAGAAGGTTCCTTTTTTGTTTTATGTGTGATATATGCCTTTAATGAATTGGAAAACAAAAAAGAACCTTTAAGTGGGCCTTATCCGTTGTTGATATGTTCCTTCTCCTTTTTTGCTATGGTCTAAAAAATTGTATAAAGGACTAAAGATAGGATATGGGCTAGGGGGTCACGTGGGGGAAGGGTACGTGAGGTTAGGGGTATGGGGTAGGTGAGGGTGGTTAGGTGAGAGGTGAGTTGTTGTTTTTTAATTGGAGGGTTGAGGGTTAGGTGTTTTTTTTTAATGGGTGAGTTGTTGGAATCTTTAAGATAAGACAAAATTGGTTAGGGTTTGTTAGTTGGATAAATAGAAAAATAAATAAATAAATAAATAAATAAAAGATAAAGTGGTTATTTATTTGTTTTTCTTATGGAAAAATTATAAAATGGGGTTAAATTGTGTGATAATGGATTAAGAAATATTTTTGACGGGACCAAAATTACGTGTGTACAACCACTACTTGAAATAATACACTCTAGCTTGAACTACAAGTACATAAATAGCAAGTTCAACATCAGGCATGCCATATTCCATTTCCAAACATATGAATACTACTTCATTACATCCTAGTCTCAAGGATTTACTCTACCATGTTGGAGAACTTATGCACATTACCAAACAAAGAGATCAAACAGGTCAGATATCTATTATTAAAAATATGCCCTCACAATAAAAGAATAACCCACAGTCGCTCAAAAATATGCAATTATCACAAAATGGATGTAAGAATCAAATTCTGCTAACTCTCACAGAGAATTCACATGCATAAGATGAACCACAAGGTTTCACTTAGTGTAGTACTCCACTAATATCAAAATATCAAACTTCAAAACCAAGTAGGATGTACAGGGTTGTAATGGAGGCTAAGGAATGGGTAGGAACTATTATGGGCGGTAATCTTCCTTAAGCATTTAATACGGTACACTTTATATTAAAACTCATCCCCAACCAACCCATTTTCCACAATTTTTATCTTCCTACCTCTATTTTTTTCCTTATCACTTTAAGATAGCTTACATATCTTTAGTAGGGAGTATTTTCTCTCTATGCATGATTCACTTTTGATTTTTTTCATTACACTACTCCTTCCCCACAACACATAAGCTTTTCAAATACACCAAGAGTTATTTCCTCGGGGCATTACTTTCACTTTTTCCCTATTTAATTATACACTCCCTAATATCTTAATATTTTACTAAAGTGCTTAGTAGTTTTGGATCATATTTTGGTCAATTGAAAGACAAGAAATAATCTACATATAAGGCTACCAAAGAATAGGCAAAAGGCTTAATGGGGATAACCAAGATCATACAATAAAAAGGATAGGTAAAGTAGGTATAAAACAAGATTGTCAAAGAAATGCCTATATCATCTCCTAAATCCAATACACTTTATTTTGCTTTGCAAACACACTAGGCAAGTTCTAGACACAAATATGTAAACATGAAATATAACAACCACCTCACTCGCACATGGAACGTGTTCAGATCAAGAAGGATCCCTATAGACTTTGAATTACCAAGCAATAGAAAAAATTTAAAATTAATCCAACATCAAATAAGAGTCAAATAAATAAGTCTAGGCATCTCAAAAATAGTTATTTAACTCATTACACATGCCTCCACATTCAATCCAACTTGCATCATATAATATTGTATAGCATCTAGCAAGAGCATCTCTATTTATTCCTAATAACAAAAAAAATTACTCTTAAAAATCAAAAAGGATACTAGGTTAAAGGGGCTTTCCCTAGATAAAGAATCAAAATAAAAATCAAGGGGTGGGTAAAGTATGCTTTCACTAAATAGACCAAACAAAAAGAATTGGAAATAAACAAATATAATTATTTTTGTAATTTTTTAAAATTTTTATCAAAACTAGAAATTAAAATCATATATCAAACTTCACCCTAAACAGATCAGAAGATTCTCCACTCCACACTTAAAATCATACTTTGTCCCTAAAGTATAAATCAAATAATAAGGATTAGGAATAATCCCTGAGGCCTATCGACTGCTTTACTATCTCATCCATTAAGAAAATCTAGAGGACCCTACACTTTGTTTTTGCTATGATCCTTAGCTAAGATATCAGGTACTCAAACTCTCATTCAACCTGTCGAAACAAAATAACACAAAACAAAGCCAAAGGTGACACAAAAGAAAATGTAAGAAAAACAAAACTAACTACCCTAAATTGGGTTTCCATATTATCGTGGCATAACTGACGTCATAATTCATCATCCACATTCTCTCATTCTTTTCTTCCATCTCGAGGCCCATCTTCACCTTATTTTTTAAACTCTCGAGTGCTCACAATCAAGGTCTGTAACTTTTCTTAAACCTTTCTTTTCAATATTCTATTCAAGTTCTGCATGTTTAGGCTTATTTGTCAACTTAGAAAAATCCATGAGAGAGTCTAAAGAGGTAATTCAAAGTTTCTACTCTTCCACCCCACACTCATCTTCCATCACTATGATCATGCATATATCTCTACAATGTGAGGGTGTGTTGAGAGCTTTATACACTCTAAAAACCACCTCTTGATCAATTAGTCTCATCTAGAGCATGCCTTCTTTAATATTTATCAATGTTCCACAGGTAACCAATAATTGACATCCTAATATAATTGGTACCCTATCATAAGCATCAGAGTCAAACACAAAATAGTTAGTAGGAATAATGAACTTACCAACCTTGATGAGAACATCATCTATGATTATTTCGAGGATAACTCTATTTTTGTTTTTCATTTATAGCACAATTAAGGATGGTCAAGGCTTCCCTAAACCAAGAATATTAAACACTAAAAGGGGAATCATGTCAATACTTTCTCCCAAATTAGTTAAAGCTTGAAAAATATCACTTTCACCAATTTGTATAGAGAGGGTAAAACTCCCAGGGTTATTGAGCTTTTTGGTCATCTTTCTCATACCAAAGAACTGCACTCTTTAGTAAGTGAAACAGTCTCACTATTGCCCAACACATTTTGTTTATTAACACATCCTTTAAGTACTTAGCATACTTTATTATCTCCTGCAAAACATCTAATAAAGAAAGATTGATGTGCAGTTCTCTGAAAGTGTCAAAAAACTTCTTGAAACAAAAATCCTCTTTGGCTTTTTTATGATTTAGGTTAATTATGGTGATGGTCTCTCAGGTGTTTTCTCAGTTAACTTTGCCTTGGGGTACTTAGACTTCCCTATTTTGTCAAGTTCTTTGGATTCAACTTGCTCTTCTGGTTGCGTAGGTGTGCTTAATTCTTCTTGCACCTCAAGATTTCTCTTTGGAGGCACATCAACCAAATATCTACTAATACTCAAGGAAATTTTTATCACTTGATTTGCATTTTTTGTATCACTAGGAAAACCCTCTGAGGTCTTGTGCTTTGCGCCTGAGCTAACTGGCCCAACTGTATCTCATGAATCTTTTGAGCTAGTTGTTAATTTTTTATTTTTGTATCCATTGCTCTTTGTTGGCCAGGATATTTTTCAAAGTCTCTTTTATATTTCATTATATGAGTATTATTCTGAATACCTTACTGCTGTTAAAACTACTGAAGTTGAGCCTGATTACTACCCTATGAGTAGTAGGGCTAACTTTTCTAGTCGCGATATCATAGTATTGAGTTCCTCTTTTTGTATTACCTACAAAGTTAATAGACCTCGTATTTTCTCCACATAGGTCTACAAAGTGACCACTACTACTACAAATTTCACACCAAGTATGACCCTACTGAATTATGTAAACCAAGGCTTAAGGTTGAGTTAAGCCTAACTTATTGAACTTCATTATCATCTGGTTTTGAAAGGAGGCAAAATATGTAGTTAATATTGTGATACTATCTACCTTAATCATACGGGCAAACTTCTTCACCATAATTCTGGATACGTCACCTAGCCATTTTGGATTACCTTGTGCAATTTGGTTAAGGTGAGTATACAACTCATCATAGGTTTTCTTGAAAGCCTGACCAATTGTAGTTGAATTTGGCAAAATATTTACTTTACACCTTATTAATCTATTGGAGATGTGAGTAGAGAAGAAAATTGGATCTTTTCCATGCATGATAGAGATTTTTGTATGCATCCTACCGGAAACTTAGAATCTCACTCCCCAACCTCATATTTTTGATATAAGAAAAGAATTGGATAAGGAACTTCTTTGCCAAATCTTCCTAAATTGCCATTGGATTTGAAGGTTCTTCTTTCAACCATTTCTTTGATTCTCACAATAATGAGAATGGAAAAAGAGTGAGCTTCACATAGTCCATTTAAGACTCCAGTGTAATCAAATATGCCACTAATATCCAAGAAGTTCTATAGATGGACCTATGGATCCTTACGTGACAAGCCTATAAACTTCTCACTATTGTGCAACAGTTGCACAATGTTCTTCTTAAGGTCAAAGCAACCTCCTGTATCTAGTTTTTGGATACTAGAGATAATATTGTATGCAAGTAGGATTATCACTTCGTGCATTGTCCTGCAGGCTGGTTTTTCACCACCCATTCCTGCAAGAATGGTTTCTCCTTACTGAAATTACGGGATTGGACAGAGAAGTGTTGCTTCCATCCTCAATTGGTGCAAACCCATACCTGCAAATTCAGTAGCTGAGACCAAGTTGTCAGCACTTATCAAACAAAATAGTAAAATTAAAAATTAGAAGATAGCTAATTTTTTACTTCCCCAGCTTCAACGCAAAAAAATTAATGTGACTGTTACGACCCGAACTAGGGCCTGGCCATGGCGGACATCCGACCCATGAAGGCTTGGATGTCCTACTCTATCTGGTAATTGTGCACAACATTTATGTAATAAAAGAAAAATACAGAATTATAAATCAAATACGGAAACATGGTCATACTCTGAAATTAGTTTAACAATGAAGGAAAACTCCAACAATATCTAAATAACATCTGTCTCAGTCTGTGAAATCTCTACTAAATCTCAAAATAATACTATTGGAAGTCTGGGACAAGGCCCCAGTAGACCAAAACTGTAGAATGATGAATATCTGTAAGACATTAGGCCTTCCAGAATATAGAAGGCTCACCACTACACAATCTCTTCTGCTGTCGCACCTTTTCGAAATTTAGATCACATGTTCACAATTCAACAATTGAAATATATGCAAGCCAACAACCCTATGATATTTCAATATTTCTTTCAAGACCATATCACAAAACTTGTTATTGATATTAAAACAAAACCCCACTTGTAAAAACATATGTATACGTATAGATAGTAAGGTCTTGTGTAAATTCTTTTCAAAAATCATGCCCATGAATTTTGGGATAACCCCACGTACCTCTATTTCAGAAAGTAAATGGATGATTCTTAGATCCTACGATGTAAGGATTCCAAATATCCAATTATCTTCTAAAATCCACGTTTAAATCTTGAGCTATGAGGATTTTTAGTCTTAAACCCTAGTGGAGTTTCTTGAGAGATTTTAATGAAAATAAACTTACTTTTGTGTTCTTGGGATTAAAACCCCGTGTTAGAGATGATAAAGGGGTTGGAGAAGTACCATTTTTACCCTTAATGAGATGGAGTAAAAATATAACTGGTGCCCGATTTTATGGGACACCTCGATGCGCCATAATAGCGGTGGCTCACTGGAAATTGCCAATTGGGAAATTGTCTTACTCCACGATGCGCCACAATCGTGGAGTCTCACTGGAAATTGACGAATGCAAAATTTGGATCCTCCGTGACGCGCTAGATACCTGAATGATGATGTTTTATGACTAGTACATAAAATAGACGTAACTCCCTCACCGAGTGTCCATTTTGGATGAATCTTATATCAACGGAAATCTTATTCAGTCACCTACATAATAAAAAGTTAAAATTTAAAGTATTCCACAGGGAGTTGAGTATAATTCACCCTATAAGCCCATGGTTGATACTTTTAAGGACAAATTTTATCTTGGAAACTTTTGGAGCTTTACAATATCCTCCCCTTGGGAAAATTCGTCCCCAAATGTTGACGCTAAACATAGAAAAGCATGACATCAAGCATACTAATGGATAGTAAGAATAAGGCAAGGATTGTACCTTCCATTTCATCATCCATTGGGTCAGAAAAGTTTGGGTACCTAGCTCTCATGTCAACTTCGGATTCCCAAGTTGCTTCTTCAATTTTCTGGTTTCTCCACAATACTTTAACTGAGGCAATCTCTTTGTTTCTCAATTTTCTAACTTGGCGATCCAAAATTTCCACAGGCTCTTCTTCATAGGATAAGGAGTCTGTCACTTTGATTTCTTTGATAGGCAATTCAAATGAATGGTCTCCAATACACTTCTTCAACATAGATATATAAAATACCGATTGAACAGAACCCAAACTGGCAGGCAATTCTAACTCATACGCGACTGTACTTACCCTTCTCAAAATCTAATATGGTCCTATGTAGTGAGGACTCAGCTTTCCTTTCTTCCTGAACCGCATGACTCCCTTCATGGGAGAAACCTTGACAAACACCTAATCTCCAACCTCAAACTCTAAACCTCTTCTCCAAACATCGGCTTAGGACTTTTGACGACTTTGGGCTGTCTTAAGTCAATCTCTAATAACTTTCACATCCTCCATTGCCTGATGAACAAGATTAGGCCCAAACATATGTGTCTCACCCACTTCATACCACCCTATTAGTGACCTATATATTCTTCCATACAATGCCTCAAGTGGTGCCATCTTAATACTGGAATGGAAACTATTATTATACACGAACTCTATTAGAGGCAAGTACTTTATCCAACTTCCTTTAAAATCAATCACAAAGGCCCTTAACATTTCCTCAAGGGTTTGAAAGACACGCTTAGCCTACCCATCAGTCTGATGGTGGAAAGCAGTGCTTAGGTTCACTTGGGTACCTAAGCCTCTCTAAAAAATTCTCCAAAACTGAGAAGAAATCTGTGTACCTCAGTCGGATATGATGGACATAGGTTCCCCATATGAATGAACTATTTCAGCAATGAACAGCTTGGTATAATCCTCTATCGAGTAGTTAGTCCTGACATGTAGAAAGTGGGCTGACTTGGTCAGCCTATCTACAATTACCCAAATGGAATCATACTAGTTTTGGGACCTTAGAAGCCCTGTAATGAAGTCCATATTAATCATCTCCCACTTCTACAAGGGTAAATTTATCTCCTGGGAAGAACCACCTGGCCTCAATTACTCTACTTTAACTTGTTGGCAATTGAAACAGTTGGAAACAAAGTCAGCCACATCATGCTTCATATTATTCTACCAATACATAGATTTTAGATCATGGTACATCTTAGTAGAGCCTAGGTGAATAACATACCTCGAAGTGTGAGCTTCGTTAAGGATTCTCTACCTCAGGCACGTACAACCTGCCCTGATATCTCAAAATGCCATCACCACCAATCTCAAATGACATCACCTTTTACTGACCCACAACACTTTTTATTTGCATCAAGATGGGATCTCTGGCCTATTTTTCTTTAACTTCTACATAAAGGGATGATTTAGCTATCTCATGCACCACCACCCCTTCATCTTTGGAATCTAAGAGTCAAACTTCAAGATTTGCAAGTCGATGAATATCCTTCAGCATTTCACTCTTTCCCTCATCAACATGAGAGAGGCTACCCATAGACAATCTATTGAGGGCTTCGACTACCATATTTGCCTTACCCGGATGATAGTGCAGGCTCATTTCTTAGTCCTTTAAAAGTTCCAACCATTGTCTCTGCCTGAGATTTAACTCAATCTACGAGAAAACATACTGTAAACTCTTATGGTCCGCAAATATATCAAGTCATGAGTAGGGTAGTTCTGCTCATGCACCTTCAACTGCCTAGATGCATAAGACACTAGTTTACCATGCTGCATAAGAACACACCCACGTCCTACTCGAGACACATCACAGTATACAACAAAACCTTTTGTACCCTCCGAAAGAGTCAAAATAGGAGCAGTAGTCAACTTATCTTTCAGGTTCTCAAAACTACTCTCACAAGACTCAGACCCTAAAAACTTAAAATTTTTCTGAGTCAACCTAGTAAGTGATGCAGATATGGAAGAAAAAATCTCTATGAATCTTCTATAATAACCCACCAAATCCAAGAAACTCTGAATATTATTTGGAGTCGTGAGTCTGGGTCATTTTCTCACTACCTCAACCTTTTGGGGATCAATCCGAATCCCCTCACTAGACACAATATGCCTCAAGAAAGCAATAACATTCAGTCAGAATTCACACTTGGAGAATTTCGCATACAACTTAGGATCTTTGAGAGTCTGAAGAATAATTTAGAGGTGATTGGCATGGTCCTCCTCACTTTTAGAGTAGATCAAGATGTCATCGATAAAAACTATGAGAAATAGGTCTAGAAACTGATGAAAAACCCTATTTATTAGGTCCATGAAAGCTGCAGGAGCATTAGTCAACCTGAAGTACATGACCAAGAATTCTTAATGACTATATCTAGTTCAGAAAGCTGTTTTAGAAATGTCTAACTTCCTAACTTTCAACTGGTGATAGCCCGAACGAAGGTCTATTTTAGAAAAAAACTTAGCACCCTAAAGCTGATCAAAACGGTCATCGATTCTAGGAAGAGGATATTTATTTTTCACTGTGACCTTATTCAACTGGCGGAAACCTATGACATATGCAGGGAACCATCTTTCTTCCGCACGAAGAGTATAGGTGCACCCCAAGGAGAAACACTAGGTCTGATAAAACCTTTAGTTAGGATATCTGCTAGCTACTCTTTCAACTCTTTTAACTCTGCAGGAGCCATTCTATATGGCAGAATAGAAATAGGGTTGGTATCTAGCAATACATCAATGCCAAATCTATCTCCCTATCAGGTGGAATTCCTGGGAGATCATCTGGAAAATTTTTTGAGAATTCATTCACTACAGGAACAGATAGAAGAGAAAGACTTTTGGTGTTAGCATCTTTAACCTGAATAAGATGATACAAAAAACCTTTGAAAATGAGTTTATGGGCCTTGAGAAAAGATATGAAGTGCCTCTTAGGTGCTAAAGAGTGACCTTCCCTCTCTATTACTGGCCCATTCAGAAAAGAAAAGGCAACCTTTCGGGTTCTACAGTCTAGTGTAGCATAACAGGAATAGAGCTAGTCCATCCCTAGGATAGCATCAAAATTAACCATATCAAGCTCCATGAGATCTGCCACAATATCCCAGCTAAGAATAGACACTACTCAATTTTTATATATCCTCCTAGCCACAACAGAATCATCCACTAAAGTGGAAATAGAGAAAGGATCGATAATGACTTTGGGCTCAAACCCAAAACCAACAGCCACATATAGGGTCATATAAGATAAGGTAGACAGAGGATCAAGCAACACATATATATCATGGGCAAAGATTTGTAACATATCTGTGACCACATCTGGAGAGGCCTCTGCCTCTTGGGGGTTGGTCAAAGCATATAGCCAGTTGCGATCGCTCCTGGTAGCTGAAGTGGCTCCCTTCTGAGGTGCTGGTGCAGAAGAATTTTCTTGTGACTTGGCTCCCCCAACATTACCTCCTATATTAGGGCAATCTCTCTGAAGGTGTCCCACCTGACTGCAAGAATAATAATTTCTCCTCTTAAGGTAACACTTTCCAAGATGATTCTTCTCGTAGGTGTTAAATAAGGAAAAGATCTGTTGGGATGTGCCACACTACCGTACGACTGAGTATCCTGAGCTGTGGGTTCCTTAGTAGTCTAAAAACTCTGAGATCGCCTATCAACTGGGGGTATGGGCACTGGGGCACTAGCTGTAGACTGCGCCTTGCCCCAAAACATCTTCTTTTGCCATTTACCACCCCGATTACTGATCTGTGGCTGACAGTGGTTCTGATCTAATATTCTGGCTCTCTTCACCTGTCTGTCTCTCTCTAGATTCAAACATTTTTTTTTCTCTTCTACCTATTGTATGTGCACTGATAGTCTAGCAACGTCTACCTCCCTATTTAGCATCGCCCCTTGACATTCAAGTGCTAGATCATTAGAAAGGTTGGATGAAAATTTCCTCATTCGGGGCCTCATATTTTCTATAATTTCTAGTGCATAATGAGCCAGTTGATTAAACTTTAGAGTGTACTCATGGATACTCATAGATTCATGAATTCCTTTGCTTTGGCTTCCCTCAACTCTAGAGGAAAGAATCGGTCAAGAAAATCTCCCACAAACTCATCCCAAATTGTGGGCTCATTACTCTCCCTTTTCGCATCCTTCTACTGCTGTACCATTTGTTCACTACATCCTTAAGTTGGTACACTGCTAATTTAACCCCTTCCACCTGATCTACATGCATAACTATGAAAATCTTCTCCATTTCATCTATAAACTCCTGGGGGTCCTCTTCTACTTTAGTGCTAAAAAATTTGGGTTGATTTATTATCATGAACTGGCCTACCCTAGAGGCCTCAGAAGTGTCAGATATAGACCCAGTATCTTCTGACCTCTAAGTCTGTGTGGCTACTAGCTAGGCAAGCATGTGAATGGACTGCCTGAATTCTATATTTGATATATCCCTCTGAGAAGATTGGGGACGGTTAAAATTTGTCCTTAGAGCTCGAGGAGCACTGGTCGAGACTGGAGGTACTCCTAGAGTAGGAACAGGTTTTGGGGTGTGGGCTCTATTATGGGTTCGCATGACATGAGTGGGGCAGACTTCATCATCCTGAGTATCCTAGGTGCTGGAACGATGAGGAGGCATGACTATTTTCTGAAATATAATGGACCACTGACTAGTGGACAGTTCTAATTCAAACTCTAAAGCATAAACTAAATCACAAAGAGGGGATACACTTTCCTAAATGCCTAGTAGCTTCCTACTTATAAGTGTGGCGTGCTACACACCCATAAACAAGACTCTACCTAACGTGATTTTGCAGACACCCTGGGACCATAAATCGTGCTTTGATACCTAGTTTTTCATGACCCAAACTAGGGCTTGGCCATTGTAGACATCCGATCCATAAAGGCCCGGATGTCCCACATTCATATAATAAAAGGAAAATACAGAATTATAAATCAAATACAAAAACATGGTCATACTCTGAAATTAGTATAACAATGAAGGAAAACTCCAACAATATCTAAATAACATCTGACTCAGTCTGCAAAATCTCTATTAAATCTCAAAACAATACTATCTGAGGTATGGGACAAGGCCCCAATAAACTAAAACTATTGAATAAAAAATATCTGGAAGACATTAGACCTTCCGAAATATAGAAGGCTCACCATGCACAATCTCTTCTGCTGTCTGAATTATCTACTGCTGAGAGGTTAGAGAGGGAGGGGGTCAATACAGATGTACTGGTACATAGAGCTAATCCAAAATAGTCATTTATAATCAACATATATGAGGGAAATTTAAAAAAGTTCATAAACATATCATATAGTAATAAATCACATGGGCATTTTAAAGACTTTGAAACATTTCTTTGAAACTATGACTCACTCTTTGTCTTACGTTTTAGCTAGATGGTACACCCTACAATCTGTAATACCACGGGCTATATGGAATCCTCCCTTGACCCAGAGGCCAAGACCCCAATCCATGTTTTCGCTAGGATTGGAGTATCTATAAGGGGGACACGCAAGATTACACAACAGGGTTCCTGTAATACCCCGTATATTTATAAGCTAGAAAATGAACCATTGTTCCTATGTATGAAACCTCCTATACTATGATTAATATTTAAGTACTTGAATTATGATGACTATCCTAGTGAAAAAAGAGCTTATAATGTATTTAGCATGTTCATAAGAGTCACTTAGAGTAAGCCAAACTAAGAACTTTTGAATCCACCAAATTTTCATGTGTGATTTCACATAGGTCATCTTTGAACGAGAATAACTAAGTATACAGGTGGTATTTTGGTATATTAATACCTAAAAATTATATATAATTGAATAAACTTTCCATCGATATCAAATTCGCCAAAAACGGACAGCCGGTGAAGAAGTTATGGCGATTTAAAGTTTCAATGGTGTCATTTCAGTTAGTGGCATGTCGCGCCATAATAAAAAAATGACGTTTGTCAATTTTAAGTGTATCTTCATGATTACACCATGTCGCAGTGAGTTTCCAGGTCATAAACAAGTGGCAACGCTATGTCTCCGTGTAGCGCCAGGGGCCCAAATCGGAAAATTTTTACAGAAATTAAAAGTTGCATCTAGAGGGCCATTTGGGTCATCTTCCCACCCCTATATAATCTTGAAAATATGGAATGAATCCATTATTTCACCAAAAAAACTCTTTTTCATCAAAATCCTCTTAAGAACACATTAGGGTTTCAATTGGGGGATTCAAGTTCAAGCAAATTCTACCATCAAATTCCAAGAATCTCTCCATCAATCTTCACTAAATCAAGAACTAAGGTATATGTGTGTTCATTCATGGATTCCTTTCGTCCATGAAGTCTAAGAACCCTATTTTAAACTATATTCCATGATTTTTTATGTTTTGATTTGATTGTTGATCTTGTTTATGTGCTGAATGATGTCAAGATAGAATCTTTATGGGTTTGTATGAAACTAAGATGGCATGTTAGTTGAAATATATGAACCTTGGGTGATTTGGGTGGTTGATATGATGAATAAACCTATGCACAAAGTGGTGCATGAATTATGTTTGATAAAATACCTAAGAGACTAGAACTCATATTTTTTAGTTAAGTAGAACTTAAAAGACAAGCCCATGCCCTATCCCTTATGACTCAACATGAATTCTATACAAATTGTCATGTATTTGTGTTGTACTATGGAATGCTCATGAAATTAAAACCATGCAAGTATGTACATGTTATATGCAGTATTTTTCATTTTCAAGATTATGATAACCATGTGTAGTATGAAATCCCCTATTTATGGTATTATGAATTGTGAATGTTATTCTTACGATCAAGTCAGTCATGCGTGTCAGTTTCTTTCCATCGAGTCCTAGGGGTAATTGTACCCAAAAAATATAGTTGTATGCCTAGATCCATGTCATGTTTTCATGATACTCTTACTCAAGCCATGATCTATAAAAATCTGTTAGTCATGAGACTCAGGAAAACCCAGTAATCTCAGTAATCTCAATGCTTAGTAACCTCAGTAACCTCAGCAATCTCAGTATTCATAGTTAATCTCAGTATTCATAGTTAATCTCAGTAACTTTAGTACTCTCAATCAGTCCTCAGAACTCAGTACATTCTGTCAATCATCAGAATCTATTAAACTCAGTTTAGCTCCGCTAAACAATCCCAGTAACATCAGTTCAGTTAATCATTTTAGTTCATCTAATTAGTTCAGTGTCTTTCAGTTGGGAGTAGGATTCAGCACTGAATAAACCCAAGGATGGGGACTAACCTGCCACAGTTAGAGGGTATGTTTCCTAGAAGCAATCGTTGTGTTCCAAAACTATGTAGCCAGTGTAGGTTGAGATGTCCCTACCCATAGGGCTAATACATCTCTTTTGAGTTTACCTGATAGTAGGGCAGACGGAATGAGCTCCTAAAAATAGAATAGGGTTACTCACATGTTGTCTCTACCCATGGTACGGTATCTTCACCCTTCTAATCAGGGCAAAATATTGGACCCCACCAGTTCAGTTTTGGGGCATGTCAGTTAGATGATTACCTCCTACAGTCTCAGTTTTAGTCTCAGTCTAAGTTTCAGTAATAGACTCAGATAGTTCTTCAGAATATCAAGACTATCAGATATAGTCAACTCAGATACAATACGGAACTCAACTAGTTCCACCATATTCAGGACTATAAGATACAGTCACTTATGTTATTATTATTACCTATTCTGTAAACTCATATTACCAGTATCCATTTTGATGACTGTCAGATATGATCAAGCATATCAGTTCCTCATATTCATGGCTGGCAGATACAGTCAATTAGGTTAACACTTTATAATTAGACTATCAGATACAACTAACTAGACCAGTACTTCATAATCAGGACTGTGATACACAATTATTTATGTTTTAGTAACATAACACTAGTCCCTCAGTATTTAGTAATACAGTGTTAGTTCCTCACTAATAAGTGATTGTCAGTAAAGTCGTGATGTCAATATTCAAGACTCAGTAGTCAGTATCATCATGAGTTTAGTTATAGTTTCTCATGTATGTATGTATTCTCACATTCATATCAGTCAGCATTGTTCATGTATATAACCCTTTGCATTTAGCCTACCTCACTCGTATACTCAGTACATTTAGTCATGCTGACACATTTGCACAATGGTGCTTTCTCTTATGATATACCATAGCTTTAGAGGCATGAGCTCCAGATAAGCAGTAGATTCTAGTATCAGCAGTTAGAGTTAGAAGTAAGTTTCATATTTTGAGGATACGATAATTTTATTGCTATTGCAGTTTTTAGTTTTTTTAGTTGTTGGGGACATGTCCCATCAACTCCTTATTCAGACAGTTAGAGGCTTTCTAGAATATAGCATGTCAGGCAGTTATTTCAGATTTGGTTTGGTATTTTTATTCCATTTTTTGATATTTTTCTTATCAGATGATTATTCAGTTGAACCTTATGGCCATTCAGTACATATTTCCATATTTTTATGTTATAATATATTGTATACAGGTACATATATCAGTCATGGGTTAGCTTATAGTCCTGTGGAGTCACACGCACCATGTAGAATTTTGATTTAGAAAATAGAGGTGTTAAGAACTTGGTATTAGAGCCTAAGGTTCAACAGTGTCCTAGGAAGTCTGAAAAGCTGCGTCTAGTAGCATCTTGTACATGCATATGTTGTGCACCACACTTATATGCAGGAGTCTATGAGATATTTTAGAAACAGTTTCCCTTCTTTCATGTCTCAGATCATGCTATAGAAAAGATTTTTAAGAAAACTCATACAGATTCTCGTCATGCTCCATGCATGTTAAATCCACCTTACTTTTAAGGTAATAGAAATAGTGAAGTTAAAAGTTCTAGAGATAGAGTTTCCTCAACCAGTTCCAGCATACAGTTATGGGATTACCCACAGACTCAAAAATACCCCATCAATCCCGTTATGTTCCAAGTCATATAGATTTCATTCATGACCATGAGAACTCAGTCACGAACCTAATTTTAGATATGCCATCAGATCTTTTCTCAGAATCCTATAATAGCATAGTCGAAGAATTTTTAAGCATGAACTCAGGAGTTAATAGTGGTAGATTTAGGATAGTATTATCTAGTTTGATCTGATTATGTATTCATGGGGATAGTTGTACCAGAGTAAATTAGTAGGCTTGAACAGTGTAAGCTAGAATTTAAGTTTATTGATTTGAATTAAGTATGAAGGTATGGATGTGATATTAGTAGTATATGAAGAAACAGAAGTAGCTAATGGGCTTAGTAAGGCAAGCATGTGTTTGACAGGGTATAAGTGTGTGATTATGATTAAAGTTCAGTTCTGAGCTTAGTAAAGTGTTCACAAACATAAGACGATGGCTTAAGGTCAAGGGGGAATTGATAGATCAATTAACAAAGTTAGGCTCTCAGAATTCCAATAGTAGTGCTAGTATGTATAGAAAGATCAGTAAGGGAAGACCATTCCCGATCCATCCTTATATTCGTAAAAGTTTTGTACTTCAGTTAACATTATGCCTACACATGTTTCATAACTCAGTTCCATGAACACAACTTATATTTAAATATTTATCATAGACTATTGTGTGCTCCCAGTTCTCCGCACAAGGAGTTTCAGCTCCCTCAGTGTTATGAATTATGTCTCACGAATTAGGAAATCTTAGACTCAGGTAATGCAGCTCATGACTCATGTACACATGTCACGCCTTATAGTGTATTCAGTTTTCATGAATCATGCTATGACCCTATAGATAAGATAAATTTAGGCTATATCATGAATATCCTCAGTTCAGACCTTTTTGGTAATTCCATGCTATTGATATTCTATTCCTCAGGTTTTAGTCATGTGTCAGGTTGAGTCAGTGCCAATTTATGTTTTAGGTTCTCCTGATGTAATCCTTTAGTAAGCTTTCCTTATGGAACATTGTAGTGATAAGCAGTTGCTTAGATAGGAGATAGAAAGTATTTCATGTTAAGAGAATATTATGGCATGCTTACTGTATATGAGAGGATAGTTATGAAGATAGGCTTGTATACCATGTTAGTATGCAAGTAAGTGGTTATCATGAGGTTTTATTTAGAAGATGGGGAAGTACAAAGTGTGAATGTATATTTAGATCCTTGACTTATGCCAATCCCCATCGCGTACTATGATAACTCAGTTGCCATCTTAGTTATAATTTCAGTATTTAGTACCCAGTAATTAGTGTTCAGTTCCATAATTTAGTATTTCAGTATCAGCCTGAACCTCAGTTATCAGCATTCAGTTATCAGAACCCAACATTCATTTCCAGTAAGAATCTCAGTTACAGTTTTAGTTTTAGTACAAACTTTAGTTTAGTAGTTAGATCAAAAACTCAGTTCAGTTCTAGACTTTCTTGACCCATGCTACAACTATTAGTTACTCAGTCAGTAGTATTTTAGTACCTCAGTCTATAGGATGTTTCAAAATCATGTTATAAGCCTAGCCTTATATTCTTAAGGTAATACAGTTTTGCTGATTCATGTTCAGTTACCTCATGTTATCCAGTCAATCATTACCTCCTATGCATAATATTCTATAGCCTTAGTCTAGTTATTCGAACTAAGTACAGACAAGTTTCACATGCCCAATATTCAACTATCAGTTATTTAGTTATTAGATAAGTTAGTATATTCATACAGTCGTGCTCAGCACATCGTAAATCTTTCATTAGTCTTAGTTGCAGTGCATGAATTTTAGTTTCTTCATCTTAGATCATGTATTAGGCCTCAAGTTTTAGATATCACATAATCAGTCATGATTTAGTTCCTAGGATCCTTGCGCATCTCCTCAGTTTCTCTCAGTAGCTCAGCCAAGACTGTATTCCTAGAGGGACCTAGTGTCCCAAGGGGGATATATGCTATGATCCCCTGAACTTTTATAACATAAGTATACCGTTCTCTTCTCACATAATGAATCTAGTTTTGAGTAGGGATACTCATAAGTTGACCCTGTAGCTCTAAATCTCAGTCGTAACCTTGTACTAAACAACTCAGTTTAGTCCATGATAAGATACTCTATCCACGTCATGCATTATAGAATTAGTTTAGTTCAAGTATCATGTTCCAAACTCAGTTATGTTCTTATGTTTCCGCTCATGCATATTGAGTAATTAATCTCAGACTCATCAGTATGTTCGGTTCAAGGTAACATTTTTCTTTTAGCTTACTTATTCTCATGTTCAGATTTCAGTGCCAAACTTGGTATCTATTCCATGATTAGTTTTTATTTCAAACTTGGTGTCTTTACCATTGCATATTAAGTTGCATGTTCATAAGTCAGTTTAGTCATGTACTCACGCATCAGATATGCGTGATCAACTTATCAATATTTTTAGTCATGCCTTCATGTATCATGTCAGTCATATAATCATGCATCAGATATGCATGGATTTAGCTTATCAATCTCTACATTAGATATGCATTCTCATTCTGAGAAACTTAGTTCATCAGAATACTCAGTCCTTTATTCTTAAATCAACTACCCTTGCATCAGATATGTATGTTCAGTATGAATCATTTTATTTGTCATGTCAGTCATGAGATCATGTTTCATTCATTCATGTTCAGTTCAGGTTTAGCTTATTGTTTCCCCTCTTAGTCAGTCTCATTGGAGGATGAATGTTCCCAAGGGTGCGATATTGTAATTCCCTGTATATTTCTAAGCTAGAAAATAAACCATTGTTCCTACTCATGAAACCTCCTATACTATGATTCATGTTTGATTACCTGAATTAGGATGAGTATCCTAGTGATAATAGAGCTTATGATGTATTTAGCATGTTCATAAGAGTCACTTAGAGTAAGCCGAACTAAGAACTTTTGAATCCACCAAATTTTCGTGTGTGATTTCACATAGGTCATATTTGAATGAGAATAACATGGTTTATAGTGGTATTTTGGAAGATTAATACACTCCAAATTTTATAGAATTTAATAAGCTTTCCATCGATACCAAATTAGCCTAAAACGGACACCCGGTGAAAAAGTTAAGGCGATTTAAAGTTTCAGCATTGTCATTTTAGTCAGTGGCACATCGCGCCATAAACAAAAATAACGTTTGTCAATTTTTAGTGTCTCTCTGTGATTCCACCAAGTCATGGTGAGTTTTTAGGTCATAAAAAAGTAGCAATGCGATGTCTTCGTGTCACGACAGGGGCCCAAATTGGGAAATTTTAATAGAAATTAAAAGACGCATCTAGAAGGGTATTTGGGTAATCTTTCCACCCCTATATAAGCTCCCAAACACAGAATGAAGCTGTTATTTCACCAAAACATACTCTTTTTCATAAAAATCCTCTCAAGTACACATTAGGGTTTCAATTGGGGGATTCAAGTTCAAGCAAATTCTACCATCAAATTCCAAGAATCTCTCCGTCAATCTTCACTAAATCAAGAACTAAGGTACGCGTGTGTTCATTCATGGACTCCTTCTATCCATGAAGTCGAAGAACCCTATTTTAAACTATATGCCATGATTTTTTATGTTTTGATTCGATTGTTGATCTTGTTTATGTGTTGAATGATATCAAGATAAAATTTTTATGGGTTTGTATGAAACTAGGATGGCATGTTAATAGAAATATATGAACTTTGGGTGATTTGGGTGGTTGAATTCATGAATAAACCTATGCCTAAAGTGGTGCATGAAATATGTTTGATAAAATACCTAAGAGACTAGAAATCATGTATTTTAGCTAAGTAGAACTTAAAAGACAAGCCCATGCTCTATCCCCTATGACTCAACAAGAATTCTATGCAAATTGTCATGCATTATTGTTGTACTATGGAATGCTCATGAAATTAGAACCATGCAAGTATGTACATGTTATATACAGTATCTTCCATGTTCAAGAATATGATAACCATGTGTAGTATGAAATCCCCTATTTATGGTATTATGAATTGTGAATGTTATTCTTACGATCAAGTCAGTCATGTGTGTCAGTTTCTTTCCATTGAGTGCTGGGGGTACTTGTACCTGAAAAATATAGTTGTATGCCTAGATCCATGTCATTTTTTCATGATACTCTTATTCAAGCTATGATCTGTAGAAATCAGTCGATCATATGACTTAGGAAAACCCAGTAATCTCAGTGCTTAGTAACCTCAGCAACCTCAGTATTCACAGTTAATCTCAGTAACTTTAGTACTCTCAATTAGTTCTCACAACTCAGTACATTCCATCGGTCATCGAAATCTACTAAACTCCATTTAGCTCTGCTAAACAATCCCACTAATATCAGTTCAGTTAATCAGTTCAGTTCAGTGTCATTCAGTTGGGAGTAGGATTCAGCACCGAGTGAACCCAAGGATGGGGACTCACCTGCCACAGCCAGAGGGTGAGATTCCTAGAAGAAATCCTTGCGTTCCATAACTATGTAGCAAACATAGGTTGAGATATCCCTACCCATAGGGCTAATGCATCTCTTTTGAGTTTACCTGATAGTAGAGTAGACGGAATAAGCTCCCAAAAATACAATAGGGTTACTCATATGTTGTCTCTACCCATGGCACAGTATTGATACCCTTCCAATTAAGGCGAAGATTGGACCCTATCAGTTTAGTTCCGGGGCATGTCGGTTAGATGATTACCTCCTACAGTCTCAGTCTCAGTTTCAAAAATAGACTTAGATAGTTCTTCAGAATATCAAGACTGTCAGATACAGTCAACTCAGATATAATATGGAACTCAGCTAGTTCCACCATATTTGGGACTGTAAGATACAGTCACTCATGTTATCATTATTACTAGTTATCTGAACTCATATTACCAGTATCCATCTTCATGACTGTCAGATATGGTCAAGCATATCAGTTACTCATATTCATAGCTGCTAGATATAGTCAATCAGATTAATACTTTATAATTAGACTGTTAGATACAGTCAACGAGACCAGTCCTTTATAATCAGGATTGTCATACACAGTTATTTATGTATCCGTAACATAGCACTAGTCCCTCAGTATTTAGTAATAGAGTGTTAGTTCCTCACTTATTGGTGATTGTCAGTAAAGTCATGAAGTTAGTATCATCACGAGTTTAGTTATAGTTTCCCATGTATGTATGTATTCTCACGTTCATATCAGTCAACATTGTTCATGCATATAACCCTTTGCATTTAGCCAACATCACTCGTATACTCAGTATATTTAGTTGTACTGATGCATTTGTGCTATGGTGCTTTCTTTTATGTTACACCATAGGTTTAGAGGCCGAGATCCAGATCAGCAGTAGATTCTAGTATCAACAGTCAGAGTTAGAAGTAAGTCCTCATATTTTAAGGACATGATAATTTCATTGCTATTGCAGTTTTTAGTTTATTTTAGTTATTGGGGACATGTACCATCAACTCCTTATTCAGATAGTTAGACGCTTTCCAGACTATAGCATGTCAGGCAATTATTTCAGATTTGGTTTGGTATTGTTATACCATTTTTAGATATTGCTCTTATGAGATGTTTATTCAGTTGAAACTTATGACCATTCAGTACATGTTTCTATATTTTTATGTTATATTATGCAGTATACAGGTACAGATATCATTCATAGGTTAGCTTGTGGTCTTTGGGGTCATAAGCACCGTGTAGCATTCTGGTTCAGAAAATCGGGGTGTTACAGTGCCAAAATCCCTAATCAAGTCAACATGTCATGGTAGTGCACAAGATCACAAAGCAAGGCACCTAACCATAGTCCCAATTGGGTGTGACATGAATTAAGGTACATAAGATCACAAAGCATGGTACCATAATCCCGTGTCGGCAAATCACGGTTTCTAGCATAGAGTCTTTCAACTCTTACTTTTTTTGGGTAACCATTTAACTTTCTTAAATCAAACTCTAACTCTGTCATGACATACATTTATATTGTATAGTCATACCATTGGCTTGCAAGTCACATTACCACATCAATTATCCAACTTTTCATGCCATTCACAACATACACATCTATAAAACTTTTACACACATCAAACACATGCACCATGGTTCTCAACATGTAATAGTTTCAATAAACTTTATCATTAATGAGTAATATCATGTCAATTGCATAAACTCATGCTCTCGATGGTTTAACACAAGTATAGTGTGGGGTATAAAACATTATCATGGGGGATTTACAGAATTCACATTTCATATACATCACACCTTTTTGAAATTCAAATCACATGTTCACAATTCAACAATTGAAATATATGCAAGCCAACAACCCCATGATATTTCAATATTTCTTTCAAAACTATATCACAAAACATGTTATTACTATTAAAACAAAAGTCCACTTGTAAAAACATATGTATATGTGTAGATAGTAAGGTCTTGTGTAAATTCTTTTCAAAAATCATGCCCATGAAATTTGGGACAACCCCACGTACCTCTATTTCACAAAGTAAATGGATGATTCTTGGAGACTATAATGCGAGGATTCCAAATCTCCAATTATCTTCTAAAATCCATAAAGGAGTTTGTTAAGAGATTTTGATGAAAATAAACTTACTTTTGTGTTCTTGGGATTAAAAAGCTGTGTTAGAGATGATAAGGGGTTGGAGAAGTACCATTTTTACCCTTAATTAGACTGATTGAAAATATAATTGGTGCCCAATTTTATGGGCCACCGCAACACACTCACTGGAAATTGCCAATTGGAAAACTGTCTCACTCCACGATGCGCCATGATCACGGAGTCTCACTAGAAATTTATGAATGCGAAATTACGATCCTCTGCGACGCGCTAAACACCTGAATGACGATGTTTTACGAATAGCACATAAAATAGCCATAACTCCCTCACCGAGTGTCCGTTTTGGATGAATCTTATATCAACGGAAAGCTTATTCAGTTACCTACGTAATGAAAAGTTAAAATTTAAAGAATTCCACTGGGATTTGTGTATAATTCACTCTAGAATCCCATTCTTGATACTTTTAGGGACAAATTTTAGCTTGGAAACTTTTGGGGCGTTACAGTGACCAAGTGCATAAGTAAGTGTATGTGGACAATCAAGTAGAAAAGTGACTTTTGCAAGATGATTATCAGTCCCAGGGTACTTGGTTTTTACAAAACTATCCAATTTAAGCATTACCATTGAATTTGAGGAATTTGTATCCAACAAGAGTGTTTGAGTTTTGATTTAATAATCTAAATAATCAAAATAACAATGATATGAAGCTTGGATTGTGGATAATATATGGAGAATTCTAGGGTTGATGAATTTACACCACTTTCATGCCTAACTAATATTTCTAGCTGATGTTGGTGTTTATCGTGATTATTGATTTATGAGGTTAATAATATAACTTAGGGATGGTCACCATCTAAGTCATCTACCCAAATTAGTCTCATGACTATATCATTGAGCGGGAATGTACGTGTCTAATTTGGATGCACTAAGTTATCTTCTCGTTTTATTAAACAAGTGGACATCTAGGTATAGCTCTATCCAAACTGCAAATTGTCCTTCGAAATTTTTTTAGTGTACCAATTAAATACATGATCCAAACTCCCTATGTTATTTATTCCATCGCTCCACTCCTATGATTAATTTGTTTTAGGACTTAGATTTATCCTAAAATTCATGTCGCTTTAGAATAGTAAAAACAAGAACGCAAGAACAATCAATTACTTCATAAATATATTATCAAACTAACAAACCATACCTATAAAATTGTGTTGTATCCTTACCCTATAAAGAGGGTGTTTATACACTCATTTTCATACAAGGAATCTCCATAAATTAGTTCATCGGTCAAAATTAGAAGAAAGAAAATTAAAAGAAGATAGAACCCTAATTTAGATTTCTTGATGCCTTCCTTGTTTCTCCAAATCGTGTATCCCTCCAAGAATATGTTTAAATATGGATAATTAATCCTTTTATAGAACAAAATTTCTTTCATATGCATACCTACACAAAATATACACACTAACCCCTTTGCCTGCACTTAAAATAATTTAAAAACTAAATTCTAGTGGGATTAGGAGTGTGTGTGTTTTAATTTCTTGTTGTTGACTGCTCCACAAATTTTCCCACTTCTTTTAAGCATTTTAATATGTTAATATAACCTCCAAGAAGCCCAATCCAAGTTCCATAAGGATTTGATGTAAGTACCACGTGTTTCCTACTTAAACTAGAACTTTGGGATCGACTTTGCCTGCTTGTAAGAGCTCTGCGCTGTAGAACTTATTCCATTGACTAAGTGGTGTGTCACTGAGCTTATAAAATTTCAATTCAAGTATCTCAATCCATCAAGTGGGGTAGAAATGGTTAGGGACTTGGACTCAGCTGCACGACACAAAGAGAGCAATAACTGGGCTACCTCGTACTCACTAACAACATGATTCTATTTGGTTTTTTATTGACCGTATAACCAATTCAACACATTTCCTACCAGTTAATATGAAAAATTCAGTCAAGGATTATGCAAGACTCTATCTTAGAGAGTTGGTCAAATTGCATGCAATCCCTTTGACTATCATTTTGAATAAGGGTACTTAGTTTCCTTTGCAGTTATGGAAGTCCTTTCAGAAGGTTTTAGGTACCTAGGTGTATCTCAGTACAAATTTTTTCTCGTAGACAGATGGTCATAGAGATCAAACCATTCATACCTTAAAGTACATATTTAGAGCCTGCATGATCGGTGTTAAAGGTAGTTAGGATGACCATTTTCCTTTCATTGAATTTGCTTTTACCAATATTTATCACTCCAGTATTTAGATGGATCCATTTGAGAAATTTTATAGTAGGAGGTATAGATCACCTATTGGTTGGCTTGAGGTTGGTGAAGCTACATAGATAGATCCTGATTCAGTTCATGAGGCTATGAAGAAATTTTAACTTATTAGAGAAAGGCTGAAACTAGTTTAGAGTCCTCTAAAATCATATGCAAATATGAGAAGAAGAGAGATTGATTTTTTAGTTGATGATTGGGTTTACTTGATGATTTCACCTATGAAAGAGGAGGTGAGTTTTTGTAAGAAGAGGAAACTCAATGTCTAATATATTGGTCCTTATGGGATCTTGAGGTGTATTGGCAATGTGACCTATGAGTTATATTTTTCTTTAGATATAGCATCAATGTGTCTATTTTTTCATGTTTCTTTACTAAAAAAATGTACTGGTGATCTAGCTTCAGATGTACCTTTAAAGAGTGTGGGAATGAAAGATAGCCTCTCTTACATAGAGGTTCTAGTTATGATTCATGGCCATAAAGTTCATATGTTGAGGAACAAGGAAGTAACTTCAGTGAAAGTGCTTTGAATAAATATATAGTTAAGGGATCTACTTGGAAAGTAGAAACATATATGATGAACAAGTACCCTCACCTATTCCCTTCTACTTCTCTTCCCGCTTGAGGTAATAAAATCCTTCTTAGTGTTTCTCTCATTTTATATCCCTTAGTTTCTCTTCTTTCTTAGTATGTATGCATGTTTCATTAATTCAATTAAGCTTATGTTCAGTTAGAAATTCAGTTATTATGTCACTAATATCTTTTAGAACTCAGTTTTAGGATTAAATTTTTCCCTATCTTTTAATTATAGTTTGTCTTTATTCGAGGATGAATGATGTAGGGAAGATATTGTAACACCCCAAAAGTTCCTAATACTCCATTTAAGATTTAGAACAAAAACCCAATTGGAAACTAGAAAAAGAACTTCACAAAAAGACTATGAGTTGTCATCAAGACCAATAACTAGTTTGGTAAGCCATCCTGAAGGATTTGGAAAAAGTATTAAAGGATAAAAGTCATCCCAGTGGAAATGAATCTACACGATGAGTCATTAGTAGTAATGATCCATCATGAGCTTTCATCCTAAAAGATCCAGTGATAAGTTTTGAAAGTTGAAAATTCATCTCAGTGACTATGACTGCTAATGTGAGTCATCGGCATCTAGGATGAATCAGCCTCACCTCAGCTTCCTCACCATATCCTTTTACATAGTATACACTCTATTCTTTACGTTATGATATATGAATATATATAACTTAAAATAAGAAGGTCTTTGGACTTTGAGCATAAACAAACTACCCCATACATTGACAAGGTTGCCTTTTTTGTGGTTGAATATCATTTCCTAGTGTACAATTATAACAACCAAATTTTTTGGAACCGGAACATCACATGGTTCTTATGATCTCAAAGGACCACAAGCTAACCCTCTACTAATAACTGTACCTGAGCACTGCATAATATAGATAATAAATGTGAAGATTGGCCATAAGGTTCAAAACATCTAAAATACTCTACACTGAAAACTAAATACTGATACTTTGTCCAAAAAGCCTCTAAACTGTTTGAACTGTGGAGTTGATGGGACATGCCCCTAACTAACTCCGTCTACAGAAAATAAACTAAATCTGATGTGATAATAAAATATGGAATTATCCTCGAATAAAGAGGACTCACTACTACGTCTACTACTGTTGACTGGGACTGAGCTGCTAAGGGTACTTTGGATCTCGTGCCTCTGATCCTATGGTGTCAAATTTAACACCATAGCATAAAAGCGTCAGTATGGGAATATACTGAGTATAAAGATGAGGAAAGGCTAAATGCAAGGACTTATGCATGAACACTTACTTAACTGAATAATCATGAGAGTACTAAATGAGAACACATACATGAATGCATAAACCATAACTGAAATCATCGTGAATCAAAATACTAAAACTCAAATACTACTTTACTAACATCTAAACTCACTACTAATACTGAGATACTAAAGTTGAGATTAGTCCTCTCTAGCGAGTGATCTTAGAAACTGATGTTCTTGGAGCTGATTAACTGAATCTACTTACATCAATGACTGCACTCTGAGCATGCTACTCTCGACTGACTAAATATGAGATCAAACCTCTCTAACAGATGATCCCCGAATCTATTATCAATGATAAGAAATGATTATGTCTGAGATCCAACCTATCTAGGGGGAGATCTCTAAATCTGATAATGAGAATACTCAGCTAAGTCTGAGAATGAGATCGGGCCTATCTAATGGGTGATCTGTAGATCTGATAATGAGATTACTCAACTGAATCTGAGACTGAGATCAAGCCTATATAACGGGTGATCTCTGGATCTGATAATGAGATTACTCTACTGAATCTGAGAATCAGATCAGGCCTATTTAACGAGTGATCTTTGGATCTGATAATGAGATTACTCAACTGAATCTGAGACTGAGATTAATCCTATCTAATGGGTGATCTATGGATCTGATAATGAGACTACTCTACTGAATCTAAGAATGATATCAAGCCTATCTAATGGGTGATCTCTGGATCTGATAATTAAATTACTCAAATAAATCTGAGACTGAGATCAAACCTATCTAATGGGTGATCTCTGGATCTGATAATGAGATTACTCAACTTAATATGAGACTGATATCAAGCATATCTTATAGGTGATCTCTGGATCTGATAATACTCATACTAAATAACTTTATGTGGGACCATGCCTATCTAGTAGGTGGTTTATGAATCAAATGGAACTATCTATGTTCCTTACTGATATAGGTGGTTGTATCTGAGTGTCCTAATTTCTGAGTTCTACTTTGAAGACTGATACTAAAATTATAACTGTGGAAGTGCTCACTCAACAGACTTGTCCCGAATCTGAACTGGTGGGGTCTAAACTATAAACCTAGCTGAAAGGGTGTAAATACCATGCCACAGGTAAAGACCTCTTTGGTGAAGCCACTCTAATGGGTGACCCTCATAGGAAGTCAAGCCTAAGGCAGTATAATAGTCAAGCCTTTTTCTAATAGGTGACAAGCCTTTTTCTAACTTGTGACGCCTGCATCTTGCGCTGGCTACGTAGTTCTAGAGTTTAGGTATTGCTCCTAATGACTCTGCCTCTCTAATAGGGAGCCACCATCCCTTCACTCGCTCGGTGCTAGCTCCTACTCCCAACTGAAAGACTCTAAACTAATTCTCAACTGAACTTAAACTGAGCCGAATCTGATACTGATCATGTTTCTTGACTGATCTGACTAAGTTATGATGAATTCACTTGGTTCCGTATCTAATGGAATACTACTAAATCTCGTCATCTGACTAAATGATACTGAGCTCAGGATAGATTACTCAAATACTTCTAAGGACTGAACTAAACACTGTCTTACTACTAGATCTGAGATGAGTACTGAACTGAGGCTAGAATACTAGCGACACTGAGATTACTGAGATTACTGAGATTTTTTGGATTTCTCAGGTTCAGCAACTGTCTAAGAGTTCTGAGTTGTGTAACACACTGAGTTCTAAGAATCGTACCTTGACTGAGATTATCGTGAAAACTAACACGGGCTCTAGACAACTGTTAAATTGTCAGGTATAAATACCCCCAGGACTTGATAATATAAAATTAAAACATAACAATTCATGACCATGGACATTCATTCACCATCACAATTATTAAAGCATTTCTTCAAACACTTGTGAATCATAAACATGTGATAATATTGGGAGGCATGCTATTGGCTCATACTCCATTCAACAAGGTCTTGCATCAAATACTTAGCATGTATTAAAGTCTTAGCATATATTAAAGAGCACATAATTTGGGAACTTCATGCTATCATGCCACAATTCACTCACTAAGGCTTTTCAACAAACACTTGGCATGCATGGGCTTGCACACAATTGGGGATTTCTAGTCAACATGCTATAATGACTCTAATTGCTTTACATAATCATTTTTATCAAACATATGGGGAGCATGCTTTGTCTATTAAACAATTTCTACACTTAATTGATATGAACACATCACTTAGCAATAAACTTGAAGAGGATTTATCATGAACATCACATGAATATCACATACTAGGGTCAAAGCTTGAAAACCTTGTAAACAAACATGAATCAAAACTCAATAATAGCATGGACATCAATTTTAACTCACATGAATCATGAAAACTCATAAACATATGATCCTTGAAATTTTGGAAAAGGATTCTTGAGCTTCTTGGATAGAAAGGATCCAAGAATTAATATCTGCATACCTTAGGAAACTCTTTCTTGAAGACTCTTGAAGAGATTCATAATTTCTTGATTTCTCTTGATTTTTCTTGAAGAAGAAAGAAGGGATTTGATTTTGTAGAAACCCTAGATTTTGATGTTAAAGATAAAGAATAAAATTGTGAGCCTTGATCGGATATAAATAGGGGCTGAAAATAGTAAAAAAAAGACCAAAAAGCCCTTTTAAAATCGAGTTAAAAATACTGACGGGGGCTACGATGGTCGAAGAGAAGGTCCGTCACTTAGTCTGACAATCCGTCGGATCGTCCGTCGCACATCGTTCAGCAAAATAATACACTACCTCGATGCAACGGTCTCAGCAATGGTCTGTCGCAGCCTTGACGGTCCATCGTCCTGGCCGTCGCACTTGGGAAAAGAAAAGGAGTCACTGCCTTGGTTACGACGGGCTGGGTGATGGTCCATCGAAAGTTTGACGGTCCGTCAGTCCGGCTGTCGCACCTGGGCAGTTCTGACTGCTTTCAGTAAAACGGCCATAATTTTCTTGTCCGATGCTAGATTTTAACGAAATTGCTATCGATGGAAAGCTTATTAAATTATCTACACGAAAAAGTTGAAATTAGGAAAATTATACACAGTCAAAAATATTTCTCACTTGGGAAGACACTTCTCAACCTTTTAGGGCCGGAATTAAACTCCACTGAACACTCTCTACGGTTCAGAATATGAGAGAATTTTGCGGGATATTTCAGCAATCATAATCATACCAAATAAAACAAACAAACCTAATGTATATATTTTAAATTCATATAAATATTTTTAGAAAAATCTAATCAATAAAATTTTATTTCTTCAATGAACTGATCAATGATTACCCTTAAATTGAACACCCGACTCTAAGAATAAAATTAGTAAAACAACCAAAAAATTAAACTAATTTAGTTCGCTTTGATTCTTTGGTTCATCAATTTTTATGATCACCCCTAATCATGTCCTAAAAATCTCTACTTCTTTTCACTTAGGAACACACCGAAGAAGTTCTAACTATCCATGTAAAATATGAAATATAAAAAACTTACCACACAAGGACTCATCCATGATAGAACTTGCTCAGTATCAAATCTGTACAAATAATAAAATTCATTTTAATGTAACCATTTTTTAGTCCTTTCCTATTTTTCTTTATTCAAGCTTAGAACCTGATGTCCCAACTAGAATATTTATTTTCAATGTATAATGTTTTTATGAGAGCTAACTATCACGATATTAGAATATCTAGTTTAAACATCTATCTTATTTAAGTCATTTGAGTTATTCTTCTCTTTTTATTCTTAATTTTTAACGTTATCCTTAAAATTACCAAAAAGTACTATGACATATCATTCAAAGGTGTCCTTCAAAAAGGAGTTGAAAATAAAAATAAAGAGTTATTTCAAAAATGACAACTATTAATATGACACACTATTAATGATTATACTACTACTTAGAAAATAAATTATTTAATAAACTACTTAAAGTATTAAATTCTTACCATTACTATTACAAAACAAAATTAGAAAATTATTTCCAAAAATGCAGAAACTAATCAAATTAAGTCAAATAATCAATTAAATATCATCCAAGCATTACAATAGTATAGACCTAATATCAAATGAATAGGAGTGTCCCAGTCACTATGGCCACACTTAAATATAAGCATTGTCTCTAGTGCAAAAAATAAATTTAGAAGAGATAGAGGAAAAAAGAGCTCATATCAGTTATCCTCATCATCAAATATAATAAAATCAGAGTCTCCCTCATCACTATCGTTGTTAAAGGTGCCCTCATACTCATCAATGGGGAAAAACACATGTTGGTGTAATGGGAATGTCATCATCCATTAGATATTCAAATTGTAGACTAGTCTTGCATGCAATTTGTGTATGTGAATTAAGAGGATACCACTCCTCAACATGTGCAATCTCTTACCCAGTTTCTACTCTACAAATTCCTAGTTGTAGCCTCTCCATGCCATACAATCTTCTAAAGAGACATTCATCTCTAATATGTCACTCTAACACGCTCATAATCTATGATGCAATATCCTCAGGTCCTCTCACAATAGTTACATTAACTAAGGAACAACCCTAGAAATATGGTAATTTGCTATCTAAACCATAGCCTGCTTCTGCTAAAATAAGTGATTCAAGGTCCCACTATAGAGAAAGCTGCTTCCATCACCAGTCCATAAATTTGTTATCATCATTCCAATAACGGCACCCATATTAACCTACCGTCCTATCATCAGATAGTAAACTAAATACACATAAACCCTAGTGATAGTTTTGGTGTGATCGCATCACAACAACCTAGTGCTCACATTCTTAAACCACACTTGAGCCTCCTTAGTCTTCATGTGGATAAATCGAGTAGTAGAATTCTATCCATAAAATTTTTGGTAGATCACTTGATATGGTGGACACCTATAGATTAATAAATGGGTCATGAGAGAGAACTGACACTCTCAGTATCTCAAAAATCATCACATCTCTGAAATGAATTAGTATATCCCTCAACATTACTTTATAACAACTCTCTATTGAGTATTAGTTAGCATATAATTCTTGGATGAGGCTAAGGTTGCACTCACTTGAACCTCAAATATATAAAGTAAGTCCAAGTTATAGATTTAGATCCAAATCTACAGGTACTCTGCACGAAGTCTTTCTTCCTTCACCTAAATTTCATCTAGATTTCTTTTTTTTTGAAATTTTTTACACTCGTGTCTACTAGTCTCTATAAACCATTTCACTATCTATTACTTGTGGATAAATACCTTCAATGGTGTTATTGTAGGTTATGAAGGGTCTACACTCACGAATGCCTGAGTAGGTAGTCACTCGTTATCTTATGGCTCTCCAAAGCCACCCACTTTCTTTTTTTTCAACATATGTTTTCCATTATACCTATAAAAATCATGAATTAAAAGAATAGACAATGAGGCTACAGGTCAAGCAAATAGGTTTCGGTGTACCATATATTTTATTTTTTATCATGAGTTCTCTAACTTCCCTGTATACATCATACACAATTGGAACAACATATTGCACATATTTCCCATTAAATTTCTTAACAGATGGACCGGTTGTCATAACCCAACAAGGAGGATCATGCAGACACTTACTATAATAAACCTAGATAGGATAACCTTGTATAACATTACAAAAATATGCAAAAGACCAATAAGTAAAATTATTTAAACTGTAAATGTTTCATCAAAATAGTACAATCCTTGAGATGATACAATAATAGTACAACTTTTACCCAAGACCTAGTTTACACATGTGAAACACCCTAGGTTTGGCCTTAGAAAATTCTTGGGCATTGATCTTACTGTCCTTGTAAAGACTCGCCATATGAGTTATATGGAATAGGTACGGGTTAGGTAACCTAACTCGTAAGGTGTCCAGTGAGTGATAGTTAGTTTTTGATTATGCTTATGACTTGGTAGGTACAAATCATATCATTTTATGATGGGTCATTGGGTTGATTTATCACTTAATTTGAAACTTAGCTACTAGACTTGGCTATAAGTATATATGGCGCACTAAGAGCTATAAATATAGGGTATGAGTGGTACAGTGGATCCGTATGTTGTCTAGGATCTAGCCCTTGATGTTTTGGTTAGGGTACACTAGATGGTACTAGTCATTTTGTATAGTGACGAGATGGGCACGGGAGTCATATATTGGACAGAATGTGGTACCCAACTTTCTGACCCAGTGATGAGTTGAGAGTAACAATCATATATGGTGGTGACATGTTGGAGGGTCTATTCATACTCACCTGTGAGTTTTCTACAGTTTTAAGTTGGGGGTATTCTGGTCATTCCCCTGTTAACTTATTTTGACCCCATGACATAAAACATCTTTAGGGGCTACAATAACCTATTATTCTAATTAAAACACTCTTAAAA
>NC_061116.1:196738212-196776541 GCF_002878395.1 Capsicum annuum | reverse complement strand
TTTTAAGAGTGAATCTCTTCGTCTTCCTTGGTGTCTAAGGCATGTTACTCCTTCCTTATTGTTAGCTCAACTAAAATCATGTTTTAATTAATGGTTTTTATGGTATTATTGTGGTATATTTTTTGGTTTTAAAATAGAAGTTGGGTTTTTTTGGTTGTTTATGGTTGGATAATGTTTTCCCATATTTTACTTATGATTTTTTCATGTTATAATTATGGATTGAGCATGTAGTTTCTTGGGAATGGTCAATTTATACTTGGTTTTGATTTTTGAAATATATGCCCTCAACATGTTTGTTAAAATGCCAATGAGAATGATTTTGGCACATCGTATGGCTTTCCTTGAAACTTTTGCATTGCATAATATGGTAATGGAACCTAAACTGGTTTAGTTGGTTTTAAATGGTCTGGAAAGTCATTAATGACCATCGTTTTGATATAATTGGAAATTTTGGAGTCAAGTTATTTTTATGGCTTTGATATGGCATAAAAGGATAGACTTGCGACCTCTAATTTTTGTATGACGATACCAATGGTTAATGACTAATTAAAAGAATCCTTGGTAAATAGTTGGTTAAGTGTGAATAGTTTTAATATGGGATTAAAGAGGACTGTGTTACCAAAGCCATGGAAGGTGGAGGTCCTGGGGGAACAAAACTGGAAACTCATATTGGTTGATGTGAGGTTTGATATTGGTGACCATTTGCATTATTTCACACTTTATATTTTAGGAGATGTTAAAGGCATCTCAGGTTTTTCTATGATTCATTCAGCTAACATGCACTGGGGCCCTTTCAGTAGGGGGATTTGAACCCATATAACCCGTGGATTGTTTTAGGACAGGAAATCTACACAACCATGGTAAAAGGTTTTAAATGCATGCTTAACCCGGTTCTCTTTCCTAATAGGATATATATGTATGTATGTGATTGCATATAGTTTTTACCTTGGTTTGAATTACTGGCATTATTTTATCCTATCTCTGAGTACACTCCAGATTTTACTCCACTAACCGTCTTTAGGTGCTGTATCCCCATGCGATGCAGGAATTACCATAATACCATTCCTTCTTCTTAGTGACTTAGATCTAGGGACAACTTTGAGCCAGACTAAAGTGGTGAGCTTTCATACTTCGAAAGGCTCTATTTCATTCTATGGACTTTATTTATGTAACGCCCTGAATCTGGTACCTAGAATGCTAAATGGTGCTCATGACCTCGAAGGACCACAAGCTAACCCATGAATGATATATGTACCTGAACACTACATAATATAATGTATAAATATGGAAATAAAGGCTATAAGCCCATAAGGTTCAAAATTGAGACATAATATCTATTAAAATATAACATCTAGGTGGGGAATAAAATACCCAAAACAACTTAAATAACTAACTGAACATGCTAGTTTGAAAGCCTCCAAACTATCTGAATAAGGAGTTGATAGGACATGTCTCCAACTAACTCCAACAATTGAAATAAATTAATTAATGAGATAATAAAGTAATGGTTATGTCTTCAAAGGATAACGACTTACTACTAACTCTGACTGCTGAGACTAAAATGCTACTGATGCTCTGGAGCTCGTACTTCTGAACGTATAGTATAAAACACCATAGCACAAATACATCAGTATATTTGAATGTACTGGTATACATGTGAGGTAGGCTGAATACAAGGGTTCACATGCATGAACTATACTTACTGAATGGATAACATGAATGTAAGAATGCATGCATAAATACATATAACTGTAACTGAGTTCATGATAACATGATTACTGAGTCTGAGTACTGATAACATGAGATATTGATACTGAACGACTGTATCTGACAGTCTAGGTTCTGATGGAACTAGTTGAGTTTCATGCTATTCTGAGTTGACTATATCAGACAGTCCTAAATTTTATAGAACTATCTTAGTTCTATTACTGAGAATGAAAGACTGTATCTGACAGTCCTAATTCTGTAACTAAAAATATGAGAAGTAGTCATCTAACCGATATGCCCCAAATAATGCAATATAGTTAAGCCGGGGTCTAATCTATAACCTCAATTAGAAGGGTGTTAATACCGCGCCACTGGTAAGGACAATCTGTGATTAACCCTTATATGACAAATAAATGTAGTGAGAAAGGTGGGAACCCTCATATAACAGGTTAAGCCACCTCATCTACCCTCATATATCAGGCTATAATGTCTCAAGCTATGCTGGCTACGTAGTTCTGGAATGCAAGGATTGGTTCTAAGAATCACACCCTCATATAACAGATGGTTTCCCATCCTTGGGTTCATTCGGTGCTAATTTCTACTCCCATTTGAATAGATACTAAACATGATTAGTAGAACTGAACTGGACTGAGTTAACTGAGTTTTATTAACTGACGGAATACTACTAAGATTACTGAGTTTTCCTGAGTCATGAGACTGAATGAATTCTATAGATAATGGCTTGACTGAGAGTATCATGAAAACATGACACTGATTCTAGACACACAACTAAATTTTCTTGATGGGAAGAAGCTGACAAAGCATGACTTTCTTGAATACATGACCAACATCAACAATCCAAAATATAATAAGTTGGAGATTCCATGAAGTACGAGTTCTAAAGCACCACAATGGCTATAGATATATCCATAATTCATTGGCTAAGACATTTCATCAAAACACTAGACATGCATAACCTTGTACATAAATGGGGATTTCATATTATCATACTAGTATGACACTTTTCCTTCACATAGGCATTTAATCGAACACATGAGGAGCATGCTTTGGTTATACAATCATCAACATATCTAATAATCATGGATACATCAATCAATGTGTAAATTGAAGGATTTTTCATGATTAATATGCAAATCACCACATTCTAGGGTCAATCATTGGAATATGTAATTTGAAACATGGATCAAAACCCCACAACATCATGAACATGAATTTTCATTCAATTTAAATCATGACATTCATAAATACACAAATCTTAGATTTTGAAAAGAGATTCTTGAGCTTCATGGGTGAAAGGGACCCATGAATCAAAACATAACATACCTGGGTTGTGAGTTTATTGAAGTTCATGGACTTGAAGAACTTGGAGTCTCTTAATTTCTTGAAGAATGATTTGAATCTTGTTCTTGGGGATTATCTTTAAGAGAAAACCCTAATTTTATATTCTAGATGGATAATGAACTTATAAAACTTTATCTGATATTATTAGGGGTTAAAACGGGTGGGAAAAAACCCAAATATCCTTTTAAAAATGACTTTAAAATAACTAAATGAACTATATGATGGTGGGTGTGATGGTCCATTGCTAGATTGATGGTCTGTCGGTCCTGACCATCACACCTAGGCGAATAGGGGTTCACTGCCTCTACTGTGATGTATTGGGCGATGGTCCATCTCTAGTTCGACGGTCTGTCGGCCTAAGCCATTATCCTTAGGTAGAAGGTGGTCTCACTACCTCCACTGTAATGGTATGGGGAATGGTCCATTGCTAGCTCAGCAGTTCGTCGGCCTTCATCGTCTTACCTGGGCAGTGTTGACTCCTTTTTATATTTTGGCCATACCTTTCTCTTTTGAGGTTAGATTTTGGTGGAATGGGTATCGATGGAAATCTTATTCAATTTTCCACTCAACAAAAAGTGAAAAAAAGTGGATTCATCTTGTAAAGCAAGTTTCTAACATTCTTTGGATGATTTCAAGCTAGGTAGAAGTATGGGGTATTATATTTTATTTTTATTATTTTCTTAGTTTGGTTTTGGCTATGGTCAGGGGCATTTCCCTACAGGATTTCATTGATACTTGATAGAGGCTTTGTCAGAGAACTATGGGCATGGGCAGTGTTAGTGTTGGTGTTAGCCTTGGTATTGGTATTTGCATTGGGGTTGGCATCGATTAGATATTTGATTGAGGTTATTGAATTATGATTATATAATTTTTTTAATGTCTTTAAAATATTATTATTTTATCTTTTTATATGTTCAAAATTCATCTGACATAGGGTATAGGGCAGTTATGATTGGGTATTGGTGGTGGTCTTCGATCCTGGTTGGAATTAAGATCCCCGATAAGACTAGACCCTAGTTTGGGTCTTGTTAGATTGGTATCAGGATAAGTACCCTCTTCCAAGGATTGATGATTTGTTTGATTAGTTTTAGGGTGATAAGTTTTTCTCCAAGATTGATCTTTGATCTGGGTATCATCAGTTAAAGATTAGGGAGGTTGAAATCCCTAAGATTTCCTTTCATACTTGGTATGGATATTTTTATTTTTTGGTTATGTCTTTTGGTTTAACCCATGCCCCAACGGAATTTATGGATTTGATAAATAGGGTCTTTCATCAATTTCTAGACTTGTTCGTCATTGTGCTCATAGATGATATTATGGTGTACTCTAAGAGTGAGGTGCATATTGCTAATCACTTCTGTGTCATGTTTCATAACCTAAAAGAGCATTAGTTGTATGTCAAATTTTCAAAATGTGAGTTTGATTTGAACATTGTCACTTTTTTAGGTCATGTCATTTCTGGTGAATAGATCATGATGGATCCACAGTAAGTTATAGTGGTTAAGAAGTGTCCTGGACCCATGAATCCAATAGATATTCAGAGCTTCTTGGGTTTCCCTAGTTACTATAGGAGGTTTGTGGAGAGTTTTTATTTTATAGATGCCCCGTTGACTAAGTTGAGTTAGAAGAAAGTAAAGTTCTTATGGTCAGGTGCTTGTGTGGGTGGTTTCAGAAAGCTGAAGGATAAGTTAACTTCATCTTTTGTCTTGAACTTACCCAAAGAAACAAATGGATTTGTGGTATATTTTTTTCATCCCATGTAGGGCTTGGTTGAGTTTTGATGTAGCATTACAAGGTGATAGCTTATTCCTCTAGACAGTTGATAGCTTTCCTGAGGCACATAAGTCACACTGTGTCATTCATCCTAGTTGGACAAAAATATATAATAAACTTAAGAAGATGTATTGGTGGAACAATATGAAGTGGGATATGGCTAGTTTTGCATACGAGTCATATGGTATAGGTACAGGGAAGGTGACCCAACTTGTAAAATGTCTAGTAAGTGATAGTTAGTTTTTTGTTGTTGTCACCACTTGGTGGGTATGGGTCGTATGGTTTATTGATGGGTCATTGGGTTGATCCTTTACTTAATTTGAAACTTATTGACTTAAATTAGCTCTAAGTATGAGTGGCTCACTAAGAGCCGTGAGGATAGGGTAAAAATGGGTAATGGAGTCATATATTGTCCAATGTCTAGCCTTGATGTTCTCTTAGGGTACGATTAAATGGTACTAGTCGTATAGTGTGGTAATGGGTTGGGTAAGGGAGTTGTATGTAAGACAGAATATGGTGCCCAACTTTCTGACCTAGTGTCGAGTTGAGGGTACCTCTCATATGTTGTGGTGACGAGTTGGAGGGTCCACTCGTACCCATCTACAAGTTTTCTACAATCTTAAGTTAGGGGTATTCTGTAAATTTTCCCTCTTAACTCCTTTTGACCCCATGACATAAAACACCTTTTGGGGCTACATTAACCTATTATTCTCATTCAAACATTCTTAAAATCTCTATCAAGATCTTGGTTAAAGAAAAGGCTAGGGTTTCTACAAGACAATCAATTAGGGGATTTCAAGAGTGAATCTCTCCATCTTCCTTGGTGTCTAAGGCATGCTACTCCTCCCTCATTGTTGGATCAACTAAAAGCATATTTTAATGAGTGGTTTTCATGGTATTATTTTGGTGTCATTTTGGTTTAGAAATAGAAGTTAGGTTTTTTTGGTTATTTATGGTTGGATAATGTTTCCCATATTTTACTTATGACTTTTCATGTCATAATTATGGGTTGAAAATGTTGTTTCATAGGAATGGTCGGGCAGTTGATACTTGGTCTTGGTTTTTGAATTATATGCCCTCAACATGTTTGTTAAAATTCCAATCAGAATGATTTTGTCACATAATATGACTTCCCTTAAAACTTTTGCATTGCATAATATGGTAATGGAACCTAAACTGGTTTTGTTGGTTTTATATGGTTTGGAAAGGCCTTAATGGCCATGGTTTTGGTTTAATTGGAAACTTTGGAGTCAAATTGGTTTAATGCTTTGGTATGACATAAAAGGATAAACTTGAAACCTCTAATTTTGGTATGACGATACCAATGGTTAATGCATAATTAAAATACTCCTTGGTAAATGGTGGGTTAGGTGTGAATGGTTTTAATATGGGCTTAAAGGGGGTTGTGTTAGAAATCTGTGGAAGGTGAATGGTTATGTCATACTTTATGTTTTTGGAGATCTTTTAGGAATCTTAGGTTTTTCTCCAGTTTGTGAGACTAACACACACCTGGGCCCTTTCAGTAGGGTAAGCTGAACCATATAGCCCTTGGGTGGTTTTAGGGTGGCAGAGGAACACAACCTAGGTAAAAGGTTTTAAATGCATACTAAACCCAGTTACCTTTCCCGACATGATATATATGTATGTATGTGATTGCATGTAGTTATTTACCTTGTTTTGAAGTACTGACATTATTTTATCTTATCCCTGTGTACATGCTAGCATTCACTCCGAAAACCATCTTCGGGTACTGTATCCCCACTAGATGCAGGAATCGGCCATACTATCATTCCTCCTGCTTAGTTACTTACATTTGGGAAAAGCTTTGAGTCAGACTGAAGTGGTGAGATTCCATATTCTAGAAGGCTCCATTTCATGCTATGGACTTCTTTTATTTTTGTTATTTCCTTGGTTTGGTTATGGTCGTGGTCATGTATCAACTGAATGTTATTGATTCTGGATAAAATCTTTGTTAAACAACTATGGGCATGGGTAGTGTCGGTATTGGTATCAACCTTAGTATTGGTGTAGGCATTGGGGTTTGCACCAGTTGGATATTTGATTGAGGTTGCTGGATTCTGATCATAGACTTTGTTTAATGTCTTTGAAATATTATTGTTGTATCTTGTTATATATTCGAAATTCATCTGACATAGGGTATAGGGAGGTTATGATTGGGTATTATGGTTGGTCTCTAGTCCTAGTTGGACTTTAAATACCCGACACATCCAGACCCTGGTTAGGGTTGTGTCAACATGTTCAAATCTACAAAAGAAAAAAGGGACAACAAGATGAGAAGAAGCTGTTGGAGATCACTAGCAACATTATATAAGAAACATCAACTGATCCTGCAAGTGGAATACACCACAAAAAAAGATATAGCAAGAGTTGTATCAGTAGAACCATTCATACCGATAGTCAACATCAACTAACCAAGGTTAAATCACATTAACATAATGTAGAATTTCAAGATCAAATAGGGATATGAATAAAAAATGAATTCCCTTGATTTCCTTCATATTACTACTCTTAACTTTAATATACACTCGAAACTTGAACTGTTTAAGGTGACTAAAGGACCTATTTCATCTTATCATATCTCACAAATAACCACTAGTTTCATGATTCAATAGTTATTAATAAATTACCATTATTCCACAAGCGCACTCTAATTCTTTGGTGTCCTACCTAAGCAACTGTAGTTTATTCATTCAATTCTGCTTATTCCCACATTATACAATTAATAATTTATTAACCTCATTTATTATAGCCCAAATTTATTCACTCCTAGCAAAACATGAGTTTGTCCAATCAGTTGAGCATTCCATTGTAGGAAACTACCAAGTTCATCATCTTAAAGTCATATTAAGGAAATTAAAGAGTTATCTACACACACACCCAATTCATAATACCAAGAACCAGATTATTAAGTAAACAAACCATACAAAAGTAGAAAGTATATCAATAACTAAATGGTCCACATAAGGATCATATTATTTATCAACATAAATGGTTTACTCTAGGAACCCAAGATAATGTATAATATAAATAATTCTGATCCACTCAAGGAACAATCAAAATGTCCAAATCGTAATGTATATGTATGCTATGGGAAATATGGTCGCCTTCTAGATATGACCTTTTCTAAGGCCCCGCAAAATTTCCAATCTTAATTCAGTCTTTTAGGCTTGTCAAGGGGTCCCACACTTGGAAAATTATAGCTAAGTTCCCAGGATTAGTTTATTTTTGGCCTTCGGAAGTTGGCAATCTCATTTCACGACTTTATTGTCCTCTAATGGTCGGTATTTTTGTTAAATTGTGATCAGAGAGGTCAATAGGTGTTCCCGAACAAGTTTAGGATTTTTTAAAACTCGTTTAAACCATGTTTGGTATCCCAAAATAGTGGACCAATACGATCTTGGCGCACCACATTGGTTAACATTGTTGCAGGGACTGCCAGTAAAACTATTGAGGCTTGGCAAGATCATGGTGCGACGCGTCTAGTATCGTGTCAATGCCATTGATGCGCCACATCACCAATCGCGTTGATGCCCAGTTTTCAGTCATTAAATATCTGCATATTTAAGGACAAAAAGGTCAATTTTCCACCCCTATATGAGCCTATAACATGAGATTCAACTAGGGTTTCACCAAATATAGTTGTTTCTCTCAAATTCCCTCAAGAACAAGTCTAAGGTTTTCAATTGAAGGTCCTAATCCAAGAGATTCCATTGTTAATCTTCAAGAAGTTTCTATCTAAGGTATGTTAAGTGTTAATTCATGAATTTCTTTCATCCACAAAGCTCAAGATCCTATTGTAAAATCATAAATTATGATGTTCATGTTGTGGGTTGATTATGACCATGATGATGTTATTGTGTTCCCAAGTTGGAATCTTTAATGTGTTTTCATGAATCTATGTTAGCATGTGGGTTGAAATCTATTAAATTGTATTGATTTAATGTTCACGCCAAAGCCTAAATTTATGAAGTTATGCACGCAAGGTGTTTGATAAAATGTCTAAGAGAGCAAGAATTATGCATTATGACTCATTAGGGCTTAAATGATGAATTCATGCTTTACCCTTATATTAAAAATAACTCCCATGCTATTGTTATACATTGAAACTGTTTGATGGAATGCCTATGAGACTGTGAAACCATGATATGTTTGAATGCATTCCTCTACATGTACAAGATTACGAATATCAAATACTTCACGAAAATCCCCAATGATTGTGCTATAAATTGTTGATTATGGTTATGTGTTAAGAAGTGTCATGTCTTATCAGTTTAATGCTATCGAGTCCTGGGGGTACTTGTATCCAAAAATTTAGCTGTGTACCGAGAGACATTGTCAGTTTTTATGATACTCGCAATCAAGCCATGATCCTTAGAATTCAGTCAGTCACATGACTCAGGAAAACTTAGTAAATTCATTATCAGTCCAGTCCTATTCAGTAATCTCAGTAATCTCAATAAACCCAGCTAGTTAATAGAACTTAATAGTATTCAGTCAGTCAATAAAATTTAGTGAACTCAGTCTAGTTTGTCTCAGTATAATCAGTTCATTGTCGATTCAGTTGGGAGTAGGATTCACCATTGAGAGAACCTAAGGATGGGAACTCACCTGCCAGCAGAGGGTGTGATTCTTAGAAGCAATCCTTGCATTCTGGAACTATGTAGCCAACATAGGTTAAGACACCAAATCTATTAGTTGAGGGCTGATGAGGTGGCTTAACCTATTAGATGAGGGTCCCACCATTCTCCTTAGAGTACCTGCCAGGTGAGGGTCGCTCACAGCTTATCCTTACCAGTGGCGCGGTATTGGCACCCTTCCAATTGAAGCTATAGATTGGACCCCAACTCAGCTATAATAGCTTATTAGGGGCATGTCGATTAGATGACTACATCCCACAATCTAAGTCTCAGTCTTCAGAATAAAACTCAGATAGTTCTCCAGATTTCAGGACTATCAGATACAATCACTCAATTCAATATGGAACTCCACTAGTTCCATCAGAATCAGGACTGTCAGGCATAGTCACCCATTATTAGTTATATCAGTTATTAGCAATCCATGTTATCAGTATATTCAATATTCAGAATTCCCCATGTTTCAGTTACAGTTATGTTTCCATGCAAGTATCCTCACGCAGTCATGTTCATGTTTATGTTATCAGTTAGTTATAGTTCATGCATATGAACCCCATGCATTCAGCCTTACCTCACTTACGTACTAGTATATTCATATGTACTGACGCATATTTTTCTTTTGCACTATGGTGTTTTAAACCATAGGTTCGAATGCTCAGGTTCACGATCATGCATAGACAGCTTCAGGTTTTAGCAGTAGTAGACAAGATGTGAGTCCTCATCATTCGAGGATGCTTTATCATCTCAGTATTTTAGTACTTAGTTTATTTCAGTAGTTGGAGTTAGTTGGGGACATTCCTATCAAATCCTTATTCAGACAGTTTAGAGGCTTTCAGACTAGATATTCAGACTTTAGTATTTTCAATTATTTCAGTTGTTTTGGTATTGTTATACCACATTTTAGTTATATTTTAGTATTACTGTTTTGAACTTTCTGGCATGTTTCAGCCCATTATTCTGCATTTACAGTGTTATTGTACAGTTATTGTAGCAGGTACTAGTCACGGGTTAGCTAGTGGTCTTTCAAGATTATTAGCATCGTGCAGCGTTCGGGGTACCAGACTCGGGGCGTTACACATTGTCATGACCCAATTTCTAAGTCATGATGGCACCTACTTTATCACACTAGTAGGTAAGAAAAACCCTATCCCATAGCATGAAGTAATGGGCTAATTAGTACAAGGTATACAAAATACTGAACAGAAGCATTCAATGAAACTATCTCAATAGAAATATCAAGCAAGAGAGGAAGAATATAAGAATATCCTATGACCTAGTAAGGTCCATTCAAGAGCTAATAAATTTAAAAATAGGAGTAATAAATAGTATAAAATATACATGCAGTATTGAAGGTGAAAAATGTCCAAAAATAATAAAAGGAGAGAGGATCAACTTTGGCTCTAAAAGCTCACCCTATATTCAAATCCCAAAAGCAAGATGGATAAGATGTCAGTGGTGGTGACTCATACTCTAATCTACATCAGAAAATGATACAAAAGTGTAGAAAGAGCATCACAATAGTATATACTCAGTAGGCATCATCGACTGACTGAGCTAAATCATAACAAAAGTATGATAAAAATGTGAAAATAAGGTAAAGTCATGGAAATATATAATATCTACTTTACAATACCAATTTTAAGAGTAAGTGATGTGTAACACCCGGGACTACCCCTGGATGTTACACAATGCTTAAAACCACACGTGATCCCAAGATAACACATGTACTGGCATACTGTTTGAGCAACTGATCTATAATGTAAATAAAAGCTAAATTTGCTGAGCGGAAGCATAGTCATGAGAAAATTTGAATAAATAAGCTACTGTAATATTTTACATCACGATAAATCTAAAGAAAGAACTCCAATTACATGAATGACTCCGACTGGCTATTTATGAAGCCTCTACTATACTGACTATAGATAGCTGGGACATGCTTCCAGCTCCCACTAATAAATACATATGGATAACAAAAAATAAAACACATTGACTGCAATGGATTAGAGTCCCTGAAATAGGGGAACGCATCACCTGCTGGCTGAATGCCGAGAACTATCTGATCCTGGTGTATGGACTACATCTGGCACCTACATTATGAAGGAATATATCCACAAATGCATAAATGTGGTTAGTACGTTGGAATGTATAGAGTGTATAGGGACATGCACTAAATCATTAAAATATTTAAAACATTCTTTAAAATTGAGGATATAAGTTATTTGCTGAAACATATACTTAAAACATGGCTATACATGAAAACTGTAAATCATAGTGAGATTTATAAATCATGAGCCAAAAATAATTCTATAAGATGGGAAATGGTAGAAACATGAATACTGTATATAAATCTCACGTAAATTTGAAAATGTTGTAAAACTAAACTGAGGATCATTTATGGATGTTGAGCATGAAAACATGAACATGTAATACTGAGAATGCAAGACCAAGTATAGCATGTACTGACATGATCTTAATATTTGAATATTTAAAATACTCTGTAAACTAACTGAATAAATACTGAAATCTAGCCACTTGGTCAAGTAAACCTGAATTGAGATAGATGGATGACTCACTGAAACTGTGGGAGCTATCATCTAACTGACATAAACCATGTGAGCTATCATGGAGTCCAACGTTTAACCCACATTAAGGAGGGATGTTCTATCCTTTCCATCAAAGTAGAACCTGAACTGGAGTGATTACTAAACTGAGCCTATATTGGGTAAAAGAGGATACTCTCTGGTGAGGCCCTTAAACCTACGGTGGAATGTTGTTTATGGGAAGTAGGATGCGCTAAACCCATACTTCCCTCTCTGTGCTATATCCTACTCCCAATTGAAAGACACGAAAATATTAATTAGTACATTATTGATAACTGATAAGATCAGGGCATGATATTTTTAAAATAATAGTGCATGCAGAGTCTGAAGTAATCATAAATATGTAAGTTGACTGACTTATTACTTGGAAGGTCTAAAACGTAAATAAACACATAGTTATCGGGTGTTCATAACCTTCCAACACAGAATGACTACAAAAATATGATAACAATATTTAAAACAGTGACATAAAGTCATACTTCAAAGACCAAAAACCTAATAGGTGTCACCAAATTGATAAAGTCCTTGAATTTGAATACATGAATGTATTAAACTTGAAAGGATAACAGTTTCACTTGGTTTAATTCATAATTTGATAATTTGTCATGGGAACAATTGAATATCACCTGAGTAGTTGAAATTCAACGAATTAAGTAATCTAATTTTCATAGGGAAAACATGTTGACATGGCTTGAATTTAAATTTCTAAGACGACATGGATTAAATTCATGATTTACATGGATAATCTCATAAAAGAAGATTAAAAATACACACTTGAATAAAAAGGGGATGTTTGGGACTAAATGGGTGGAAAGAACCCATTTATAAATACCCCACATACCTGAATGTTCAAGCCTTGGAATTTCTTGGTATCGAACTTGAATTTGATGAATCCTAGTTGGTTTTGGGGAGAAAGAAAATTCCCCTTTTTCTCTGTGATGGATGATTTCTAAGTTATGATAGGTTAGGGTAGTTTTTACGCTTTATAACTATTTTTTGGAGGGTGAAACAACGTAGTTTTGGGGTTGAACAGGTGGAAAAAGACCAAAAAAACCCCTTAGAAATCGTCTGGAAGTTTTCCCAACGAGTCGTCACAAGAAACCCAAATTTCAACCCCTACTATTGTGGGTACGACTCCTCCTGAAGACACGTATGGTCTGCTTTCGAGTTGTATCAGTGAGTTGTAACCACTGACAACTTTGACACTACTTCAATAATTTTACCATAACTTTTCACCCTGATATCATATTAGGAAAAAATTGTATCATTAGAAAGATAATTCAACTATCTATATTTCGTAGGTCTTTAGCTCAGAAATTAATATTATAGTAGAAGTTAAACTTGTTTGAATATAACTATGGTTATATTCTTCATAAGAACTTAATCGCTAAGGGATGTTTCGACTTGTTCAAGAGCTAGAAGCTATTTGAGGACTTAATATATGTCTAAGTAACTTTTAAAGCTATCAAAACATGGGGCTTGATTCTTGCATCCTTTACTAGTCAGGATATGATTCATATATTATGACTCCAAACAAGTTATTACGACTTGTAGCCACTACTCATAAACTGGACAGAAACTTAGGGAACTTACACTGTTACCCTTATGACTCTACATTATGCAACTCATACCATGCCTTGATGACTTCTAGGGTTAACTCGTATCCACAATGTACTTCAATTACTCCACATTTCCATAGGTATGACTCAAACATATGACTTGTATGTTGTTTATACGTCTTAATGAGATAAGTCGTACGTTGTATAGGAGCTTTTAGACATGTGGCATTACATGATGATTATGCATACTGAATAAATCAAACAAAATACAGTCTAACTATAAGCTAGCTGGCCCTCATAAGCATAGAAAGTGCAAATTAATGAGGGAAAACCCCAGTCGAGCCCCCATTAGCCCGGTGGGTGCAAAAAAGATGAGATTACCAATAATCAAAACATAAAGTGAACAACAACAAAACTACAGAGATTTTTTCAAACCATAATACCAGACTTGAACTAGAACTAGGAAGCGGTATCATCATAATAATGTCATAAAAAGATCATACATGTCGAACTTGAATCAAAACTAGAGTATTAAACCATCATATTAAAGTATCACATAAGAATCACAATTGTTGTATGTGAACTAGAACTTGTAAGTAAGTACAAGGTTACAAGTTTAGCCAAAGGTAGAAAAAGTGTCTAAATCATTCTGAGGATAAAGAATTATTCTAGGGTATTTAGAGAAAACCTCCCATGTCTAAGAGGTGCTAATTTATATTTTAACCTAAAAAAGATCGGTGGGGCCCGCTACTAATCTAAAAAATTCATATAAAGACAAGTTTCTATCAAAAACTAGTATAAGTTTATGAAGTTCCACTACTAAATATTAAATAAGTCAAAACTAGGCTTGAGATAATAACCTTACACCAAGGAGGAAGAATGAGCTCAATCTCTACCTAAAATGGCTATCTAAGCGAGTAAATAATACAATGGTCACTTATCATGAAACCAAGCCATAAAACCTTACCCATTGCTACAGTAATACCATATCGATATCAGAATAAAGCTTAATCTAAGAGGGAAGTAAGCCTATCCCACCTAGATTCCACCAAAACCTCGATAAAGTCCACTAAAGCTTTTTCTTTATGAAAAGCCTCTGCATACTTCTATGCTATCAAAATAATATTCTATGCATTAAAACAAGAATAACAAGACTCATATTGCATAAAAATGCTATAGATCCAAATCAAGCAAAAAATCCCATGTAGGGACGTTTATGAAATCACAACTTTAAAGCCATCAAAATGTCCATCTAGGATCAATGGTTATTTATCCTCAAAAATAGATGAAATTCAAGCACAAATGAACCTTAAATCATCCTATAAAGTAAACTAGAGATTTGGATTTAGATAAAAAATTTAACGAAAAAGTAATGGTAACTTATAAAGTAGAGGTGAGAAAATAACCATTGCCTTAAATACTACCAGGGGTCGCTTCTTCGCGATTGCAGGGACCTATCGCGAACACAATGCTTTACACGACTTACTCATCGCAAACATGGAGGTCGAAGCAGGAATGCAATGAACAATCACTTTAGTCTTTGCGATTGCGGCCCATGGCCTCATGAATCTGATGAATAATGACTTTGGCCTTCATTAACGTGACTGAAGACTTGTGAAAACACATGCCATTTTTTGTCCTACACTAGTAGAAGCTGCACCAACAACTTGGCAAGTTTGCCAAGTTTCCAACCAGACCCTTGGGATTTTTTAAGAATCTTATGAACATAAACATACTATGCTACCCTATCAAGTTTTACATTTAGGACTCAATGGTACCTTTGAAAATTCCCTCTAAAGTCATTTTTATGAAATATAGGTCCCATACCATAAGGTTGTTTTAACAAAAATTCACTTAATAGCCTAAACATATCTAGAAGCCTTGGTACCTAACCTAAGGTTCCCCCAAACCAAAAATCGACATTTTAGATTAAAAAAAACTATTAGAATTGGAATGTGAGCTCGTTTACCTATATTCTAGGCTCAATACCTATTCTTAAGAGCAAGAACTTCAAAACTAGGAATTCTCTTGAAAAAACAAATGAACTGCACGATAACTGAACTTTTGGCTCTACCAAGTAATTAATGTATTGCAACAGCTGTGGGAAAGCTCTAAACACCAAAACAGTTCAAAAATGTAGAACCAAAACTGAAGGCTCATTACTATACCTAATTCTAAAAGGAATTTCATCCACAAAGTAAAGGGTCAAGATGTAGCTGAAGCTCAATTTTGTATGGATACTATCCCAATGTATCACCTTTGATCTCTCAAGTAGCCTTCTTAATTGGACGACGTCCTCACTAAAATATCTCTAGAGCGCATCCACCTGACCATCCGCCTGACATCCCTAGTCAATAAAGAAGCTAGCTCCTACACAAATTTCAACCTGTCACCTAACTGAATCGAGTCCCATAGAAGCACATATGACTTATCAGGAATGTAGCACTGCAACATGGATACACGAAAAAATTGGGTGAATAGTTGAAAAGAATGAGGGCAAGGCCAACTCATAGGCTACCTCTCCAACATTTTGAACTATCTCAAATGGCCTAATATACCTGGGGCTAAGATTTCCCCTCTTCTCAAACCTCATCACACCTTTTATGGGCAATACTTAAAGGAAAACTTGATCACTAATGCCAAACTTCAAAGGGTGAGCCAAAGGTTAGTATAACTCCTTTTTCTACTCTAAACTACCCATAACTTACCCTAGATCATCTCCATCTATCCAAAAACTCACAAAGCAAGTCGGTACCATGAGGACTAACCACAAAAGTCTCTAACCAGCTAATCAGAGATTTAAAAACCCTACCATACAATGCCTTAATGGTGTCATCTCAATATTCAAATGCTATTATTATAGGAAAACTCTGCTAAAGCTAAGTGCTGCTCTAAATGACCTCCAAAGTCCATCACATACGTGCGGAACATATCCTTCAGAACATAAATAGTTCTCTCTAACTGATCGTTGGTCTGGGGGTAAAACCCGTTGCTAAGATCAACCAGAGTACCCAAATCCTCCTAAAATATCCTCTAAAAGCTAGTAGTGAACACTTAGCCTCTATCTGAAATAATGAACATAGGTACTCCATGAAGTAAAACTATCTCGCAAACATAGATATGGGCTAATCTTTTAGCATTGAAAGAACATTGAATAGGAATAAGATAAGATAATTGGCTCAACCAATCCACTATGATCCAAATGCTGTAAAAAAATGAGATGTCTGAGGCAACCCACTCATGAAGTCCATAATAATCTACTCTTATTTCCACTCGAGAGGGTAGCCTTTGAAGCAATCCACTCAATTTCTGGTGCTCAGCTATTACCTGCTGACAATAAAAGCACTAAGCTATAATGTACGTTGCATTCTTCTTCATCCTACTCCACCGATAATGCTGCCTCAAATCTCTATTCATCTTAGATGTCCTAGGGTGAACAAAATATCAGGAGCTGTGAGCCACCCACAATATCGATTGAATAATATATCTAACCTTTGGAATACACATATAAACATCAAACCTCAGAATACCCTCAGAATTAAATGTAGCCTACACAAGCTCACTCCTCAGCACCTGACCACAAATGCCACAAAGTCTACTATTCTCAAACTTATGATCCCAAATATACTCCATCAAGCTAAATCTAGCCTCAAAATTTGAAAGAATCCTCTTGGTATCTGTAATATCAAATCAAATCATTAAGTTGGCTAAGGATTGAATATCCCAAGCCAATTATCGTTCTAGATTTGAAATGAAGGTCAAGGAGAGAGGATCAGCCCCATCTCTGAAAGTTTGCCCTATCGTTAAATTGCACAAAATAGTTGGATATAATATTAGTTTTGGTGACTCATAATCAGATCTGCATCAGAAAAAAATGTTGAACTATAGCATGAGTACCAAAACAATGGATTCTCAGTCGGCATCATCGATTGATTGAACCTAATCATAATAAAAGTATAATAAAATATCAGAAAATAATATAAAGTTGTGGAAATAAATGATATCTACTTTATTACACCAAATTCAATAATAAACATTGATTATGCATAATGAATAAATCAAACTAAATACAGTCTAACTATAACCTAACTGAGCCCCCAAAATACATATTAAGATGAGTTTCTACCCAAAAATAGTCTAAGCCTTCGCAGTCCACTACTAAATATTAAATAACTCAAAACTAGGCTTGAGATAACAACTTAACACCAAGAAGAAATAATGAGTCCAAAATCTACATAAAATGGCTTTCTAAGAGGCTAAATAATCCAAAGGTCACTAAGCACGCAACTATGTCATAAAACCCTACCAATCTCTAGCAATACACCATAGTGATATCATAATAAAGCTTAATCTAAGAGAAAAGTAAGTCCAGCCTACCTGGATACACTTAAAGCTTGATAAGTTTACTAGATTGGAACTTTACCTTTTTGAGAAGCCTCCGTATGATTCCACACTATTAATATAATAATATACGTGCTAATATGACAATAACAATGGCCATATTGCATAAAAATGATCAGGATCCAAAATCAGGCTAAGAATCTCATGTGGGGCTTGCTTGCAAACTCATAAGTTTGAAACTATCAAAATGTCTCTCTAGGATCAAGGATTATATATCCACAAAAATAGGAGAAATCCAAGCAGAAACAAATCTTAAATTATATTGTAAAGTGAATTAATGATTTGGATTTAAGTAAAAAATTTAAACAATAAATTAATAGTAACTTACAGAATTAAAGGTGAGAGAATAACCAAAACAACGTCTCCAACTCACCCCAAACACTCAATAATCAATATCCACACTTTCTTAACTTTCTATGGTATTTATTGGACTTTATGCTTTAGAATCATGGACAGAAATTGGGTTCCACATCCTTAAAAGATGCCAAGGGTCCTTTCATCGTGATCGCGAGAACCCCATCACAAATGTGATACTTGACCCAGCTTACTTATTACAAATCGGAGGCGTGCTCACAAATTCAATGACCACTCACTTTGGTATTTTCAAAGGGACTTTAGAATACGATGACCAATGAACTTAGACATTGGAAACACGGTTGAAGCCTCGTGGATACAAAGGCTATTTTTTGGCCTACATTAGTTGAAGCTGCACCTTTAACTTGACAAGTTTGCCAAGTATTCAGTCATACCCTCGGAATTCATTTAGAATCTTATAAATACAAAAAAACTATTCTACTCTACCAAATTCAAAATTCCTGACTCAATGATGCTATCAAAATTTTCATCTGAGGTCATTTTGATGAAATATGGGTTCCACAACCAAGGGACTTTTAACAAATAATTTTTCAATAGTCCAAAATAAGTCCAAAATTCTTGGGAATTAAGCCTAGGTTCTCTGTAGTCCAAGAAATCTATGTTCTAGATCTAAGAAATTATTAGAATTGGCATATGAGGCTTTTAACCTTTAGCTTAGGCCAGATACTCAATTCTTAAAAGTGAAAACTTCAAAACATTAAATTATCTCTAAGAACCAAATAATCTTCTTGGTAGCTAAAATGTCAACTTCAACAAGTCATAAATAACTTGGAAAAACTACGGGAAAGCTCTAAATGCTGAAATAGTGTGGAAATGCAGAAAATGACATGGAGCTGCAGGGGATGAGCTTATTCCATGTACTAGTCATACTAGACAAATAAGTTTTTTGCCACCCTTATTCCAATATCCCTTCCCATATATCACCTTAAACCACAAATTCAGTCATTATACATTTAGCATCTAACAATTCACAATAATAACTATGTACTAGTCCTAAGTACAATTTCTATACTAAGTTCATTATAAACCAACAATTGCACTTTGTAACCAAATTAGAGTCATTTACAAGTATGACTTGAAACCAAGAAAACCATATTAATTTGATGAGCACATATACAATCAAAATAAGCCTCAACTCCAATGCAACCATAAACTACAACTCAATTCATAAATAATCGTCTACTTATTACATCATGTCACACCTCATTGATCTTACAAAAAGTGGAATTCGATGTGATAACTCTTTTTAGGATGGTTTAAAAGAGAAGAGTCACCACCTAATGAATTGAGATGCGTTATGGTACCATTCTAAACTAATTAGAAATTATTTAATTATTAGCCTACATCACTAGAAATTCAAGTGTTCAAGTTACCTCGAAGGGAGGTTTTAAGAACCTTTTGAGATCTATAAACATAGGTCCAGACAAAATTCATACATTATGTGGAGATTCTATGTGATACATAAAGGTTAATTATTTTTATTAACTTAATATTAACTAAGTGTTTAAATATGAAAAATAATAAATAAATTAAACATGCAACTCGGTTATTTTCTAATTAGTTATTATCTAGGTGATAAAGTAATAAGATGCATAGATAAGAAAAAATTGTGAATCGAATAACCAAGAAGATAGAAGGGACACAATTTTCATGGTCTTACGACTCGTAGTGAGTCAGTCGTACTCAAAGCATGACTTAGAAAATTACACCCTAGTTTGGTTACAACTTAGGTCACTAGACTCGTAACCACACTATACAACTCGTTTGATGAGTCGTCAATAGGACAATGATCTCAAAGCTTAAGAAATTTTCAGAGGCCAAAGCCTAGGGTATTTCAACCAAATGTGTGTAAAATGAGTCTAAATTTACCTTAAATAAACAAGTAATGGATCTGTCACATAATTTCAAATATGTCGTAATATTTATCCATACAATACTCATTCTTAAAGCCAAGTAATTAAGCCAGTTGCATTAAAACTTACCATAATCGTTTAAACTTTCAAGCTACCCAAATTAAACCAAAGGCTCAAATTATCATTTTTAAACATGTGAAGTTGTCCTAATTCAAATCAAGTAGGAAACATAATCGATGTTAGCATACAAATTTGTTACAAATCTTTAAGTGGGAGAGAATATATCACACAATGCTTAGACTAGGACTTATACGAACATGTGGCTTAATCAAGAGAACAAACCAAACCAAGGAACACAAATCCAATACGATTTGTATAATACAAATATAGAAGAGCATGAATAGACACTTAATTAATAAAAATAACACTAAACTCAAATTAAATTGAGTCTCCAAATCTACCTAAAAATAAATCATGAGTCTAGATGATCAATTGAACACAAGACAAATACGAAATTATCAGACTGAAGATGAGTTTAATATTAAAACCTCAAAGCTTAATAGAGTTGGAACTACTGATTTCACTTTTTCTTAATATTTGGAACTCAACCTGTGAAACCATTGATATTCCATGTGTGGATCTCTACCTTGTTAGATTTTCGGAAGTTCATACGAGAGGAGAGAAATTTAAGGATTTTTGGATTTTTTGAGTAGAGGAGAGCATGGTATTTGGATAGAGAATAGTATAGGGGGTTGTTTCATGGTGTTTGTTGGTGAAGTTTTCCTTAGTACGGAGGCAAAAATAGTGAAGAGATAAGGGTAGTGAAGTCGGAGAGATGGGAAAGGAAAGGGGAAAAGTGAAAAATAAACAACTACTATAGGATACGATGTGGGTTTTTGTTAGAGAGGATAGGTGAGGGACTAATTCCCTACTGCATGGTTGTTGTGTAGTGAAATCGGTGATAGCGACTTTGGAGGAGAGGAGATGGCAGAAAGAAAAATTGAATAGGCATGGCGGCTGATTTTGGGAAAGAGTGAGATTAAGTTAAGGAATTTAGAGGATTACGGGAAAGGAAACGAATATAAGGTTTGATCTAAACTATTGATCTATGATATCAACTACGATTAAAGGTAGAGTGGGTCAAATTTTCATTAAAATTGAATTATGAAATTGGGTCAAATGATTTGGGGCTTAATAATTGAGCGAAGTTGGACTCAATTTAGGCTAAAATTGACATTTATTAGATGAAAATAGGCTAGATTTAAATGAATTGGAGAAAATTTGAATAAAATTAAGATGTTATTTAAATAATAAAAGGCTATATATAATTTAATAAATAAATTATTAGTAATTTACTAATTACTAATATTGTATAACAATGTTATTTTGAAATTAGTTATAAATGAAGTAAGAAAATTTATTAAAAAATATATTCTTAGAAATGAGGCATTATTTAGATAAAGTATGTATATATACAAATTCTCTATGAAATTAATAATGATAATAAATAATACACTTGTAAATTTTGAAATTAAGATATTTCAAAAATAGTAAAATGTATGACTAACTGTTTAAATCTATATATACTTATATAAATAAATTTAATATTTGAGAAAAGAAATCTAAAAATATTAATTAGTCAAATAGAAACCCAAGTTAGATATTAGGAGGTTTGGGTGTCAACACATTAGAACTTATCAAATGAAAACTTCTCAATAATTATTGTGTCAAGTGGACTAAGAAAAATATAATCAAAGACATACCCAAAATCAATCGACTCTAACTTCTATTTTGTGATAATGTAGGGGTTATATTCAGTTATACAAGTTCCTTTAGGTGCTAATACTTGATACTGAGCACACACTATTCCTCAAAAAATTTCATACTTATTACTATACCGTAACCTTTCATCATAATAGCAATCTATTCTACTTCCCAACTCCTAACTTATTCTGATGCCATATTTATCGGTTTATCTCAGAACTCCTCAAAATTCGCTTGGCTAGAATATTAATGTACCTCATTAAAAATTTCAACCTAAGAGATTGTATCACTCATACAAATTATCAATAATATATATAATTCAATGAAATTAACACTGGATTAATAGAAGTTTGCCTCAATTTATCAATTTCTATCCAACCATACACTATTACCCAATTAACATAAGTGACATAACAATATGTATACATTAAACAAATTTATATAATTAGTTATATTTAAACATGATAAAATTCATGTTCGCATTATTTACTACACTTTATGCAGTTTAACACTATGCCCAAGTGTAAACATGATACCTCCCATCAATATATTTCATGAATATGCTTTCTAATTATAGTGTACTACTAAACTAAACCTAACTACATAGGATCATAACTGGTATTATGGAAGAATAAACTCTCATTTCCTAATAAGGTTCTATAATTCCTAACAAAGATTCCATGAATCTATTGTTGAGCTAGCCTTCTCGAAATTACCTCTCTATTCATATCGTTTTCAAATCTAAGGACAACCCTATGGTGTTTCTAGGTAGAGGATGTAACATCATATATTTTAATATAATAAGGAAAAACTATTTAATGTATATATCTGATTGTCAGATTCCCGCTATAGCACCCTAGTTGTTGTTGCAGTCGGAAGTGTCCACTATGAATGGATGGAGGCAGTAAATGTTCCCTAAATTTTTTTCTTCCAAAAATTATGTTTTGAGTTCATCTATTAAGAATCTTACAAACACCTTGATAAGTTCAAAGTTACAATCCATTAGTAACAACTGGACGGTTCATTATAGTAAATATCAATTTACCCATCATTTGTTCTTCAACAATAGTAGAAAGAAATACGAGGTTTGTGTAATTCCAGGGCATTGACTCTCCACATCACCTACTAGCCTTACACTGGAATTAACTAGTATTTATACATATAATGCACCACCAAAAAGTACAGAGTAACTATAAGCATATACCTACCCCTAACTAAAACTATAAATCTAATCCCATCTATATAGGTATTCCTAGCCATGAGATAAGGGGTTTCTCTCTTATTATTAAGTCATAGTCAACTTTTATTGGAATAGTTGTTTAGAACAAGGAATATGAGAAAACAAGGAAACATAGGACTCATCTACATAAAAACCACACAATAAAAATCAAAGCAAAATAAAATTCCCTATCCCCTAGGGTCTGGCTTCCATTGCAGTGGGAAGTGGGCAGTTATAGTGGCACATAAACGATTTAAGAAGGAGAGAAATAGGTTAAGTTCCCATTTTTCTTTCTTTCGAAAACTCAAACTCTCCCATACATTCTATCCAGTTACTCCTTTTCAACGTCAAATTCAAGGTATATTCTTACTCTAACTCTGTCTCTTTAAATTATAACACTCATTTTTAAGGATTTGGTTTAGAATTTCATAGAAATGGCAGAGGTTGGGATAGTTTGGGAATGCTTGACTTGTTTCCCATTTCATTATGGATTCATAAAGCATGATTATTTCTCTTACATTTTTAATGCTCTTATGGCACTTTAACCATAACATTTACTAATTCATGGTGGTTTGGGGATCAGAATGGAGGTAGAGGATAAATCATCTTCCTAATGATTTCTTATCCATTGGGCTTGAATTTCTGTTTATCACTCAAATTTTAACATTTAGGAGTTATACACTTCTTCACTAGGCCCGATTTGAGCCAGAATTTAAAAAATTAGTAAGACCACAAAAGTATGTCATTGTTGTGCTAAAGGTAATCTACAAATACTGAAGGCCATAATAGCGGTATCCTTCCTGCTATGGAAGCTTGTTTCTTCGATAGAAGCCCTGATACAATGGGATATTTTTTGCTATAATAGGATTCTATTTGTAGCTTACCCTAAAATTTACAATCATAAGCTTTTGAAAATTGCAACCTATTGATTATATCTATATCTCCTAAATTGATTTCATAGTAATACTTATACTATAGCTAACCAAAATTAAGATAACTCTTGTCCTTCATTCAAAAGGATCGTAGACATGGGTTGTCAGTACAGGTATGAAGATTATTATAAAAGAGAGTTTTGCCACGAGAAGGTCTTTGTAATGAGATATATAAATAAGGAGGAACTAAAATTCTTTATGTGTCTACAAGAGTTTAGGTGGATGCTACTAGTGGAACCTACTCAAAAATAAACATTACGATCAATATGAGTGCTTTATGCTATGCTCTTAACTATGCATTGGGACGACCCTTACCCTACCATCCATATTCAAGGAGTAAATTCCTCCTAGATGTGGCCATAAGTAATGTTGCTCTGGGGGTGATAAATACCCACCAATGATGTTTTTTAGGAGAAGTACACAGTGATAAAGTAGTTGAGAGAAACACATTGATTATGGTGTCTGACTAGAGAAAGGTATACTAGAACACTGCTGTAATTTTGTAAAGAGGTTCGAAGGTATCTTAATTAGCTATCTTAAAGAATTCATTCTTCGAGCAACACCATAGATGTGACTTAAGTCGGGCACTGTTGATGGCTTGTACAATTTGGGGAATTTCTCTTAATATGGGGGCTTAGATTATGTCAGATTGTTAAGATTTTAAGAAAAGAACATAAAGAACCCCTACCACCCTATCTTGACTAAGGATCTACTCACCGAAGAAAATGTGCCTCAAGAGGATGACAATTATGACTTGGAGTGTTGCCCTTCAATCCCTTAAGGGTAAAGTTTGATCAAGGGTGGAGCAAGAAGAAAAGGAAAGTAGGAGTGGAAGAAGAGAGTAGTAGGTCCCCAAGATTAAGGGAATTGTGCTACACTAACCACAAAGTCCTTTTAGTGGTTGGAATCCAACTTGGTTGTTGTGAAGGACATTCTAATGCATTCCCACATGCCTCTCTGTGGGTTGGCTTTTTTTTTTTTTGTCTCTACAGCTTCAATAGATCAGCTATGTTGAGAATCAAAGAGATTTGATAAGGGAAAGAAAAAGAAATGCTCCAAAGACTACATGCTTAAATTGATGTGGAAAGCCATGAATGTTATGTTCAGGTGCGTGTTCCCAAATGAGAATATCCTCAAGATGAAGAAAGAATATGTATAGGAGATCACTTTCTTGAATGGGATAGAGGAGGAGGAATTTGATGATTTGAACCCTAATGATGATAGGGCCTTTAGCTAGTTCCCTGGCATGTGCATTTCTCTCTTATTCTCCCTTTGGTTGCTAGTTTTGGTGATTGACCTTGTTTGGGGGCTATAACACATTAATTTTTATTTTTTCCTCGTATTATAAAATTCTTATTTTTAATTTCTAGATAATGAATTGAATGATTATTACATCAAAATTTCAGGTGATACACTATCTTACATATATTATTTCATGCTTACGACTACTTCGCAGCAGTTGGGGAAAAGTACAAAATTAGGAAAAAAATAATAGGTGCACTTTCAGTCATGCTGCTTTAGTGGCTTACGGTAAGTGACTCTAAGGATTAATTCCTTGCACTTCCTTTGCCCATTACCAATGGAATGCTACTTTTTAGTTATTACATATATTTTGCTTATTAATTAAGATTGGAAACCAAAAATTTAGAAGTATGAAAATTAATTAAAACAATCAATTACACACTCGATTAGTAGGTAAACAATCAAGCATTAATAAGCACTTTAAACCTTTCATTAACTGATTAGGTCTAGAGTAATTTTTAAGATCATATAGTGGACATTCAAGACACTAGAGAACCTAACAATCATCAACTTCATTTGTCAATCCAATATATTTCACTTGTATTCGCACCATGAAATAAGCAATACAACCACCCACTAGGCATTCTTATCCGCCGTTAACACTCACGTTCCAAAAAAATCACTTCAATTATTTTACAAACACTTTAGAAATTCAACAACCATTTCAATTAGCCACAAACATTTGTAGTAATCAATTAAGCATTCACATTAACAAGAAATTTAAGTCAAAAAATTTTCCTTACAAAGTCAACATAAACACATCTCTATTTTCCTAAATAATGAAATCAAGAAGCCAAATTTGGATGACCACTAGTTTATCATTCACTCATCAACACATCCTTTTTGGCCCGATGCCAATTGGAATGATTTAAGTTCCTATTCAATTATCGGAGCTACGAAATTGGAATCAAGTGATCCTTTTTGGGTTGGTAGAGATACCAACTGGAATCAAATGATACCAATTGGACTCAACCCATACAAAAATTCATCAAGAATTGTACGATAGGAAAGAAGAAAAAAGAAATATATCCTAGAATGACTCATAGCTTCCCCAGGATATGGATGTCTACGCACCAATCTACATAACTCTAATCAACATTTGGTCTTGGCAAGTAAGACCAATAACGTAGGCTCTGATACCAACTGTCACAACCCAATATAAAGAATTTCATGGAGACCTACTCTAATATACCTAGATATAAGAAACCTATACCACCCAACAAATATATGCGGAAGACAATTAATTAAAATTATTTAAACATTGAACATTTTTTCAAAATAACACAATCCTTGATAAGATACAATAATTCTATAACATTTACTCAAAACTTAGTCTAGACATGTGCAAGACCTGCTAAAGAAAAAGAACACTTACTCAAAATCTAGTCTAGACATGTACAAGACCTACTAAAGAAAAGGAACAACCCGAGACTCAGGTTTCACCATAGGGTAGGATAAGCAAAAGTTATAGGAAATTACTAGCCGCATCATATAAGAAACAACGTTCGATTCTACAACTAGACTATACCCTAAAAAGAGTATAGCAAGAATTGTATTTATATGACCATACATACTGATAGTCATCATTGACCGACCAAGGTTAAATCACATAAATGTATTAATAGAATTTCCTTGATTTTGTTCTTCATATTACTACTCTCACCTTCAGCATACACTCAAAACTCGATCCGTTTAAGGTGATTCCAAGGACCTATTTCATTCTAATCATATCTCACTATTGACCATTAGTTTAATGATACATAGTTATTAATAAATTACAATCATTCCATGACCACACAATAATTTTTGAGTCTCCTTCGTAAATCACTATAGTCTATTCACTCTATTTGGCATATCCCCATTAGCCAATTGACGATTTATCAATATTACTTATCATAGCCCATTTTCATCACTCCTAGTAAAATAATAGTTCATACAATCGATTGAGAATTTCACAATAGGAAATCACCAAGTTCATTACCACAAAGTCATATCAAGGCAATTAAAGAGTTATCCATACAAACACCTAATTCATAATAGCAAAAAATAGATCATTAAGTAAACAAACCATACAAGAGTCCCTATTTTATCATCAAACAAATGGTCCACAAAAGGATCACAATGTATGTCAACATAAATGGTTAACTCAAGGAATCCAAAGTGATGCATAATATAAATGATCCATTCAAGCATGCTATAGGAACTATGGTTTCCTTTAGCAATAACCTGTAGGTGACATGCTTAGTGCATATACTAGTCATACTAGACAACTAAGTTTCTTGTCATCCTTATTCCAAACAAGTATTATGCCATCCTAATTCTAATATCCCCATCTTATATCCCCTTAAACCACCAATGCTATCATAGGTTAGACATTTAAAATCAAACAATTCATAATAATAACCATGTACTAATCATAAGTAAACTTATATAATAAGTCTATTATAAACCAACACTTGCACTTTATAATCAAATATTTAACATTATTTACAAACATGACTTGAAACCAAGTAAACCACATTCATTTAATAAGAACATACACAATCAAAATGAGGCTTAACTCCAGTGAAACCATAACCAGCAACTCATTCTAGGAAAATTAATAAATTATTTCATCAAACTTTATCCGAAAACAACTTCTGCACAATGATTATGTATGAGGACAAAGTAACAGATAATCAAAGTAACATACCTATAATCAATCGAATAAATAATGCCTGAAGAAGTTTATATTCACTTATACAAGTTCCTTCACATGATTACCACTCGATTCTGGCCACAGACTATTATTCAAAAATTTCCACACCTATTTTACACCACAACACTTCATAATAATCAAAACCTTTTCTACTTCGTAACTCCCAACTTATGTTGATACCATAATTAGTCAGTTTATTTTACAATTTCAAAAAATCCCCTCACCTGAAACATTATACATTTTAACATAAGATATATTGTTAAATAATATATATTGAAGACATAGCAATAATCAATATAGCTATCAGAAAATTATATTAACACTAGATTAATATAAGTTCATCTTGATTTATCAATTTTTATCTAAACATATATTGTTATCCAATTAGCATGAGTGCCACAACAACTTATGGGCATTAACAATAGATTTACACAATCAGTTATATTTACACTATATAAAATCTATGTTTGTATTACTTACTATGCGTTATTTAGCTAAATACCATGACCAAATGTCTAAACATGAAATCTTCCTTCAATATATACCATAAATATATTTATATAATCATAGTCTACTACTCAATTAGATCTATCCTACTAGGTGCCAAGATCTTATTATAGAGGCATGGCATTTCTTGATGGAGTTCTATCAATACTAATGAAAATTTCATAAATCTACCACTAGAACATAACCTCTTAAAGTTGCTTCTCCATTCTCATTGTTCGCAAGTCTAGGAACAAACCTAGAGTGTTTTTAGGAGGTGGTAATTTTTAATGTTTCAAGTTGAGAAGGAAAAAATCTTTTAAAATATGGATCTGATTGCACACTTCCTATTGCAGCGGCTTGACTATCACTACCATACCACCACCGTAGTGGGAGGTGTACCGCTATAGTCGAATGAAGGCAGTCAGCCTCCTTCAAAATTTTCCTCTACTTTGATAAATTTTAAATTACTAATACCTGGTGCCCTTTGGACGAGGTGCTCATAGTAACAATGAGATAGGTCTTTACACCACCCCATAATTATATCACTTTTGTCTTTTAGGGTTTATAAATTGATTAACATATATTTAAGATAGTTATCATCCATCTATCATAGGAAACACAATGTCCATAACTATAATTTGAGATTATTCATCTCATATTTGCAGGCTTCAAAATTTCAATTCAAGAATTCATGTAAAAAATGTCTTCACTTTTGCCTAATTTCTACCAATCAATCAAATTTCTTCATAACAATTTCTAATAAATAATTATGAGGATCAAATCAATCACCAATATCATAATTAATCTATCAGAACATAATGACAGTTAAATACTATCTAAATGAGTAAAATTTCAAGACTTCAACAAACTAGCAAAATTAAAATAAAAAATTATACATGGAAATTAAAAAATTATCAATTCATGTATTTTGTAACATCCCTCTAACTATTTAAAACTATTTAATCAATCAAAGACCCATATTGTGCTAGAATCAACTTAAATTCAAGATTCTACGAACTTTGCGTTTTTCTAGAAATTAAAGCATGAAATTTGAAATTTAAAAAACAAACATTTTTGATGTTTTGAAAAGCTTGGAGAAAATTTTTAAAAGCTTTTAACAATGAAGGAGAAGAAGGATTAGGTCACAGAGAGAGAAAAAGAAAATGAAAGTTGTTTGGGGAGATTTTAAAAACTGAGAGGGGACATAGGCCCTATAGGAGGCCCATTACCTTTTTGACCATGACACGTAAAATTCAGGTGGAGATTCTCGGTTTGAGTCTTGCCACTAGTGAGTTTAGGCCACTCGCACAGGGAAGTTCTAAAAAATTTTATTCTCAATCTAATATTTTATTTTTCATATTTTCATACATGTACTTTATTTTTGTGATGCATTAAACACATAGTTGTACACATTCTAAAATAAATTATTAGGGTTGTTGCCTCGAACCAAGTACCTTATTTAGAGTTATGGCACGATAATTTTTTTCTTTTTCTTATTTTTTCTTAACTAGACTATTAAGAATAATACAAAACATGGGTTTTCTCCTAAGTAGCACTTGATTTAATGTTGCAAAATAATAGAGCTTATGATTAACCATATTTTTCAATATGATATAAATCTTTAAATTTCTCACATAAATGGCATTTTTCTCATCTTATATTATTCCTTTAAAGCTCTTCATGAAAGCTTTATTTTGTGCATACCAAAACCAAACATTTTCCCATATTATTTAGCAACTTAGTGGCCGCATCTAACAAATTATCTCTAAATTTACCTCTTTCAACGGAGTCGGCTATTTAATGGTGTAACGCTCCGAAAAATGGGTCTCGGAGCGTCACACGGTGCTTGAGGCTACGAGTAGCCCCAAGCTAACCCTTTGAGCCATTTTCATTCATTTCAACACAAATCAATGGGGTTTCCATAAATAACCCTCAAATATCAACAGAGTAATCATCATCCAAGAATAAAACAATTTGAAAAAGATAAAAAAATACGACTTATTAGTCAACTCCCAACATCTATACTAGTTTGACAAGACTCTAAGAAAATCAATAAAACCAACGAGCCATTAAGAAATGCCCCAACGGACTAATACTCAATTATCAAATGTAAACAATTCCGTGAAACCAACATCAGACATCACGTCCTCGGAACATGAGGACTCACCACAATAGTGGCTGTAGAACAGCCTGCCCAAAGAATCACTGTCAAACCTAGAACTGAGCACCTAAACCTGTATTCTGAGAAAATGCAGCCTACATCCAAAGATGTGGGTCAGTACCATGGAAAGGAACCGAGTATATAGGGGTGTATGTAGTTGTATAAACATCATCATCATAAATATTTATAAAAAATATGCAGGGTGTATGAAAGACTCACATAGCCCGAAGAAAATCATCATAATCATGAGTTGATGAAATAAGTATAATAACACATGTGAGTCATCATATAATTTGTCAATCATTTTCAGTTCATCAAGGATATCAATTCTCATAATGTAAATATCATTTAAATCTTTCGAAAGAATAACTTTCACAAGTCCACTTTCAAATCACTTCACAATTCACCATAGACACAAGGAAACACACACACATTGGGAGATCCTATAACCGACATAAAACATGTGAGCTACATGGAGTCCAACGTATAACCCACATTGGGGAGAGTCGTCCTATTCTTTCCATTGGAGTAGGACTATCGATATCAAATCCACATAAACTAGTGATCACTATATAAATAATCCTCAGGCTCACTCGTACGGGGGCACTTAGTTCTAGGGAACTAAGGTCGCTTTATACCTCTCACTTGGTGCTAAAGATTTCTCCCAGACATAGCACAGATCATTTCAAAGATAATCCACAACAAAATAATTTCAATAGTATATAAATATACATCGGGATCCATCATACTTCCCATCTATCAAAATCAATCACGTTGTGGATTTCTTTCACCCTCGAGTTCAAAATAACTCCATTAAGACCAAAAGGTCAAATCATTCAAAATATCTCAAATATTCAACATCAATTTACTTATAACACACACTTTCTCCAAAAAAAAAAACACAATTTCCAATGGGGATTCATGACCCAAATATCAAAATCATGATAAATATCATTCAAGATTCATGCTTTATATCACCACACATGTAAATTCATCTTTGAAAATCATAAACATCAAGATTTCATAATAATCATCATAAGATATGGGTTCATGCTTCAAATTCATAAAAATCAAATAAAAATCATGCTTTTGTAAAGAAAATTACTTTTGAGAACAAGAACGAAAGAGAGTTCTTGTTGAAAAAATCCCACATACCTTGAATGATGAACTTTAGATCAATACTCGTTTTTGAGATGTTAATCATGCCTTTGAATGATGGTTCTTGGAGTTCTTGAACTAGGAACTTTGAATCTTGAATAAATTTGCAGAATTAATGGTGAACTTTAGAGGTTCTTAAAGTTCTTGAACTAGGAACTTGGAATCTTGAATAAATTTGCAGAATTAATGGTGAACTTTGGAGGTTCTTGAAGTTGGATGTAGGAGCTTAGGCTTTTCTTTTTGATGGAGTTTGATAAAATATATAATATAATGCTTCTAATAGGATTTAATATAGGGTTTGGATGGATTTTGGGTAAGGGGGAATGACCAAAACGCCCCTAAAAATCAAAAAAATTCTAGAATCTGTCCTTTGGTGGACTGTTTTGATAGTATGAAGTAGATCAACCATAATGTTTTACTCCAAAATTCAAATTGGATGAAACCAATTTCATTAGAAAGAGGACTCTCATGTCTTTCCATTGATATATAGTATCTCTCCCAGATCATTGTGTACGAGGAGTTATGATTGTTTGAAGTTTACCCAAAAATTCACTTTTGATAGACTGAAGTAGATCGACCATAACTTTTTACTCTGATAGACAAATTGGATGAAACCAATTTCATTGGAAAGAGGACTCGCAGAGCTTTCCATTGATATATAGTAGATCACCTAGATTATTATATAAAAGGAATTATGATTATTTAAAATTGGATCAAAAATATGCTAGACCTCAGTACTTTTTCCTGCACATTTTACTGTTCATAATTCGTCGCTCGGATGTCCGTTTTGGATGATCCACATATCTTCGGAATGATTATTCGATACTCTACGCAATGGTGGGTCATAATCTAGTACATTTTGCATGGAAAATTTATAATTCATTCTAGAAGATAGAACTCAACACGTTTACGCACAAAATTTCAACGAAAAAATTTCTCGGGGTATTACATCATCCCCCCTAGAAACATTCATCCTCGAATGATGCTAGACATACCAAGATTAGATAGGGAATAGAGCATACAGCTGAAACCATTCGTTAGACTCATCACGACATCGCTTCTCTCTCCGAATGAAACATAGAATGCATATATTCAATAAACTACAGCTGAACACATAGTAAATAATAGCTGAACTGCTGCAACTTTTATCGAAAGTGCATGATTTAGGAAAGAACGGTACCTTCGGCTTGATCAGAGTTCACAGAAAATAGGTGTGGGTACTTGGATCACATATCCACCTCAGCTTCACAAGTTGCACCCTCAACAGATTGGTTTCACCACAACACCTTGACTAAGGGAACTTTTTTGTTCCTTAGTCTTCGGACATTGAAATCAAGAATCGCAACAGGAATCTTATCAAAAGAAAGATTTTCTTGAATGTTAGCCCTGACAGAGGAATCCACTACTACAGCATCGCTAATATGCTTTCTAAGCATGGAGACATGGAATATTGGATGAGCAGAGGACAACTTGGAAGGAAACTCAACCTCATAAGCTACCTTACCAACAAGGCTAAGAATTTTGTAAGGACCAATATAACGGGGACTAAAATTCCCCTTCTTTCTGAATCTCTTCATCCCCCTTATGGGTGAAATTTTCAGATACACTAGGTGACCAACTTCAAACTCAAGGTCTCTCCTTCTAACATCCGCATATGACTTCTGACGACACTGCACAGTTTTCAACCTTTCCTTAATCAACTTAACTTTTTCCATAGCCTTAAATACCGAATCAGGACCACTCACAACCGCTTCACCCACCTCGAACCAACCTATGGGTGATCTACACATCCTCCCATATAAGGCTTCAAACGGAGCCATGCTAATACTAGAGTGGAAATTGTTATTGTAAGAAACCTCTATTAACGGTAAGTGATCATCCCAACTTCCGTTAAAGTCAAGTGCACAAGCTCTCAATATATCCTCTAAGGTCTGGTTGGTCCGCTCAGCCTGACCATCGGTCTGCGGATAAAAAACAGAACTTAAAAGCACTTGGGTACCAAGACCCTTCTGAAAAGCTTTCCAAAATTACGAAGTGAATTGAGTACCCCTATCCAAAATAATAGACAAGGGAACTCCATGCAGTTTGACTAGCTCTCGGATATACAATCTAGCGTAATCCTTAGCAATATATGAAGTATGAACAGGCAAGAAATGAGCAGACTTAGTCAACCTATCAAACACAACCCAAATAGAATCATGATGGCATCTGGAAGGAGGTAAACCAATCATGAAGTCCATACTTATCTCTTCCCACTTCCAGGTGGGAATACTAAGCTCTTGCATCATACCACCAGGTCTTTGGTATTCAACCTTAACCTATTGGCATGTTGCACACTTAGCTACAAACGCTGCTATATCTTTGTTCATGCCACTCCACCAATAGATTTCCCGCAGGTCTCGGTACATCTTGGTGGCACTAGGATGAATAGAATATCACGCCCTGTGCGCTTCAGCCATAATCCTCTGTCTCAGATCATCAACATTAGAGACAAACAATCTACCCTACAATCTCAACACACCATCTCCCTCTTGGGAGAAAACCTCTACTTTTTGGTCCTTGACTGACTCCTTCAGTCTAACCAAACTAGCATCTAAGTATTGCTTTTCCTTCACTTTCGAAACCAAGGAGGATTCGAAACTACTCTGAACCCCTATACTACCTTCAATAGAGTCAAACAACCTAACCCCAATCTAGCCAAATGATGTACATCATGACCCAAATCTTTCTTACCTTCTACCACATGCGAAACACTACCTATGGACACTCTACTTAGGGCATCTGCCATAACATTGGCCTTGCCCAGATGATACAACACACTTATATCATTGTCCTTTAACAATTCTAACCATCGTATCTACCTAAGATTTAATTCTCTCTGGGTAAACACATACTGTAGACTCTTATGATCAGTGAAAACATCAACATGGACACCATACAAATAGTGTCTCCAGATTTTCAAAGCAAACACAATAGCAGCCAACTCAAGGTCATGGTGGGGTAATTTTTCTCATGGGGTTTCAACTGGCTAGAAGCATAAGCTATCACCTTATCCTTCTGCATCAATACGTAACCCAACCCAACTCTCAAAGCATCATAGTACACCACAAAACCATCAACACCATCAGGCAAAGTCAAAATAGGGGTTGAAGTGAGTCGAGTCTTCAACTCCTGAAAACTCTTCTCACAAGATTCAGACCACAAGAACTTCACTTTTTGTTGGGTCAACCGAGTCATAGGAGACGCTATAGAGAAGAAACCCTTAACAAAATGGCGATAATACCAGCTAAACCTAAAAAACTTTGCATATCAGTTGGAGAAATAGGTCTAGGCCAATTTCTAACAGCTTCGATCTTTTAGAGATCAACTCTAATACCCTCGAAAGAAATGGTATGACCCAGAAAAGCAACAGAACTTAGCCAAAACTCACACTTATTGAACTTGGCAAATAACTTGTGATCTCTAAGAGTTTGCAAGATAGTTTAGAGATGATCAAAATGTTCATCTTCACTACAGGAGTACACCAGTATATCATCGATGAACACTATGACAAACATATACAAATTTGATCTGAACACTCGATTCATGAGGTCCACGAAAGCTGCTAGGGCATTAGTTAACCCAAAATACATAACAAGAAACTCAAAATGGCCATAACGAGTTTGGAAAGCAATTTTTAGGATGTCACACTCCCTAACTTTGAGTTGATGATAGCCGAAATGAAGGTCTATATTTGAGAAATAACTTGCACCTTACAATTGGTCAAACAAATCATCTATTCTCGGAAGTGACTTTATTTAATTGGCGGTAATCAATGCAAATATGCAAAGAACCATCTTTCTTTCTCACAAACAACATAGGAGCACCCTAAGGAGAAACACTGAGCCTTATGAAACCCTTATCTAATAGATCTTTGAGTTGCTCTTTCAACTCTTTAAGTTCTGCAGGGGCCATACGGTAAGGAGGAATAAAAATGGGCTGAGTATCAGAAAGAAGATCAATTCCGAACTCTATCTCTCTATTAGGAGGTATCCCTGGGAGATTATCCGAAAAAACATTAGAAAACTCATTGACGACGTTAACAGACTGGAGAGTTAGAGTCTCAGAGTTAGTATCTTTCACTCTAACCAAATGGTAAATACACCCCTTGGAAATAAGCTTTCTAGCTTTGAGGTAAGAGATAAAATGACTCTTAGGTGACATAGAATTCCCAGACCACTCAAACATGAATGCACCCGGAAATTGAAACTTGACCACTTAGGTCCAACAATCAATAGAGGCATAGAAAGAATACAGCCAGTCCATACCCAGAATCACATCAAAATCTACTATGTCTAACTCAATCAAATGAACCAATAAGACTCTATAAAGATCAATGTGTTAGCGGGTTGAGGTTGTTGACCATCATTATTTCTTCTCGCTCTATGTGGAGGCATATTTCTGAAAGAGGAGAGCATGAATCAATAGCAGAGAGAGACACTTTAAGCACAATAGACTTCTGAAAGAAAGAATCACACTTTTTCCTAAAACATCTTGTAGCCTCTTGCTCATAGATGTGGCGTGCTACACACCGATGATCAAGACTCTACTTAACGCGGCTTGTCAGACTTTCTAGGACATCTTAAAACCTTAGGATCTGATACCAAGTTTGTAATGCCCTGAAAAATGGGTCTCGAAGCATCACACAGTGCTTGAGGCTACGAGTAGCCCCAAGCTAACCCTTTAAGACTTTTTCATTCAGTTCAGCACAAATCAACAAGATTTCCATGAATAATCCTCAAATATCAACAGAGTAATCATCATCCAAGAATAAAAGAATTTCAGAAAGATAACAAACTACGACTTATTAGTCAACACCCAAAATCTATACTAGTCTAATAAGCCTCTATAAAAATCAATAAAACTAGCGAGCCATTGAGATATGCCCCAACCGACTCATACTCAGTTATGAAATATAAATAATTCTGTAAAAACCAATATCAGACATCACGTCCTCGGAACATGAGGACTCACCCCAACAGAGAATGTAGAATAGTGTGCCCGAAGAATCACTGTCGAACCTAGAATTGAGCACCTGAACCTATATTCTGCAAAAATGTAGCTAACATCTGAAGATGTGGGTCAGTAACATGGAAAGGAACCGAATATATGAGGGTGTATGCAGTTGTATAAACATCATCATCTTAACTATTTATAAGAACTATGCAGGATGTATGAAAGACTCACATAGCCCCAAGAAAATTATCATAATCATGAGAGGATGAAATAAGTACAATAACACATGCGAGTCATCATATAATTTGTCAATCACTTTCAGTTCATCAAGAATATCAATTCTCATAATGTAAATATCATTTAAATCTTTTGAAAGAATAACTTTCACAATTCCACTTTCAAATCACTTCACCATTCACCATAGACACAAGGAAACACACACACAGTGGGAGATCCTATAACCAACATAAACCATGTGAGCTACATGGAGTCCAAAGTACAACCCAAGTTGGGGAGAGCCATCCTATCCTTGCCATCGGAGTAGGACTATCGATATCAAATCCACACAAACTAGTGATCACTATATAAATTAGCCTCAGGATCACTCCTATGGGGGCTCATAGTTCAAGGGAAGTAAGGTCGCTTTATACCTCCCTCTTGATGCAAAATATTTCTCCCAAACTTAGCTCAGATCATTTCAAAGACAATCCATAACAAAACAATTTTAGTAATATATAAATATACATTGGGAGCCATCATGCTTTTCATCTATCAAAATCAACCATGTTGTGGATTTCTTTCATACTCGTGTTCAAAACAACTCCATTAAGATCAAAAGGTCAAATCATTCAAAATATCTCAAATATTCAACATCAGCATGCTTATAACACACATTTTCTAAAAAAACACAATTTCCAATGGGGATTCACGACCCAAATATCAAAATCATGATAAATATCATTTAAGATTCATGCTTTATATCACCACACATGTAAATTCATCTTTCAAAATCATAAACATCAAGATTTCATAATAATCATCATAAGATATGGGTTCATGCTTCAAATTCATAAAAATCAAATAAAAATCATGTCTTTGTATAGAAAATTATTTTTGGGCACAAGAACAAAAGAGAGGTCTTGTTGAAAAAACCCCACATACCTTGAATGAGGAACTTTAGAACGATACGCATTTTTGGGATGTTAATCGTGCCTTTGAATGATGGTTCTTGGAGTTCTTGAACTAGGAACTTGAAATCTTGAATAAATTTGCAGAATTAATAGTGAACTTTGGAGGTTCTTGCAGTTGGATGTAGGAGCTTAGGGTTTT
>NC_061116.1:196672258-196738112 GCF_002878395.1 Capsicum annuum | reverse complement strand
CCAAGATTTCATAATAATCATCATAAGATATGGGTTCATGCTTCAAATTCATAAAAATCAAATAAAAATCATGTCTTTGTATAGAAAATTATTTTTGGGCACAAGAACAAAAGAGAGGTCTTGTTGAAAAAACCCCACATACCTTGAATGAGGAACTTTAGAACGATACGCATTTTTGGGATGTTAATCGTGCCTTTGAATGATGGTTCTTGGAGTTCTTGAACTAGGAACTTGAAATCTTGAATAAATTTGCAGAATTAATAGTGAACTTTGGAGGTTCTTGAAGTTCTTGAACTAGGAACTTGGAATCTTGAATAAATTTGCAAAATTAATGCTGAACTTTGGAGGTTCTTGAACTTGGATGTAGGAGCTTAGAGTTTTCTTTTTGAGGGAGTTTGCTGAAATATAAAATGTAATGCTTCTAATAGGCTTTAATATAGGGTTTGGATCGATTTTGGGTGAGGGGGAATGACCAAAACGCCCCTAAAAATCAAAAAAATTCTTGAATCTGTCCTTTGGTGGAATATTTTGATAGTCTGAAGTAGATCAACTATAACGTTTTACTCCGATATTAAAATTGGATGAAACCAATTTCATTATAAAGAGAACTCTTATATATTTCCGTTGATATATAGTATCTCATCCAGATCATTGTATAGGAGGAGTTATGATCGTTTGAAGTTGACCCAAAAATTCACCTTTGATAGGCTTAAGTAGATCAACCATAACTTTTTGCTCCGATAGACAAATTGGATGAAACCAATTTCATTGGAAAGAGGACTCGCAGAGCTTTCCGTTGATATATAGTAGATCACCTAAATTATTATTTACAAGGAGTTATGATCATTTAAATTTGGAGCAAAAATATGTCAGGCCTCAGTACTTTTTCCTGCACGTTTTACTGTTCACTACTATTCACGGTTCGATCGAAATGTTCATAACTCGTCGCTCGGGTGTCCGTTTTAGATGATCCACATATCGTTGGAAAGCTTATTTGATATTCTACGCAAGGTGGGTCATAATCTAAGACATTTCACACGAAAAATTTATAATTCATTCTAGAAGATAGAACCCAACAAGTTTACACATAAAATTTCAACGAAAATATTTCCCGGGGTATTACAAATGGTTTGATGGATCCAAGGACAAATAGATTGTATCAATTACCTTAAAATAATTAATCTTATGATTTTGATGTTCCACTAAATGTTTGGATCGGTCCCAAGATTAAGATGAAAATCACCTTCCTCATGTAGAAAAAGATTTTGCTACTATCTTGCATCTTATCTTGTGATGGACACCATTTATTATGAATACATCAATAAGCATGCCGCATGATCAATAGAGTTTTATGGCATACATTGGTATCACCCCTTGCTTCTCCAATAGGAAAATGCGGGAATACTCCCAATTTCAATACTTCATTCGATATTTATAATTTCTGAAGTTGTACATAAACCTTCATGAAGCTCCTTAGATTCTCTATGGGATCTGTCTCCTATATATTTATGGACAACCCTCTCTCCTAGAAAGCTTTCTCTGCTGTAGATTTTATCTATACAGGTCTTGCTTTAGGCCTTTCTTTTATATCTCATAAGATTGAAACTTCCTCAAAGATCATTGGTTGTACTTGTGGCTTGTATTCTTCAAATACTTTAGCTTTGTCTTTTGAATGTATCATAAGTTTTGTGTATGCTACATTAATTACTACTTTATCCATAGCCAAGAATGGATGTCCTAAATAAATTAATCTTGCTGATTGTATAGAAAACTAAGAATAATGAAATCCACCAAAAAAAAATCAATACTCCAGTCTTAGCCAATACATCTTCAATAATGCCCTCAAGTTTAGTCAGAGACTTATTAGCTAGTTGCAACATAACCGATATAGGATAAGGATTTCCTAATCGTAATTTTTTGAATAGTGAAAAGGGCATCAAATTGGTGCTAGCTTCCAAGTGACAAGTGTCATATCCTTTATCTGTTGTCCAATATAAATCTCAATGTTGAAGTTTTTGGGGTCCTTTTTCTTTATTGGTAGACTATTTTTTATTCGATATAAGTATTTTTTTTGTGAGAGCTACAATAAAATTTTCCATTAGTTTCCTCTTGTTGGTTACTATGTCTCTCAACTACCTTATATACCGAGAAATGCCATAAAATTATTTAACATGAGATATTTTAATATTTACCTATTTTAGTAGATCAATGAACTTGGTGCATGCCATCTCTTGTTTGCACTAAATATGCTTATGAGGTAATAGAAGAGGTAAGTTTCTAGATCTAGATTGATATCTCCTTGGAACTATTTCTCCTATCACTTCATTCTTTTGACTGTCAACTACTATTTCAATTGGTATGTATGGCATTGTATCACCTAAATCATTTTCACTTTTACAATGATTGCAAAAATGGTTTTTGATCTAGGATCCACGTAACCAGGTAAACCTCTAGTAGGCTTCACATTTTGTGCTTCATTAAGTTGGCCAATTTGTATCTCGAGAGTTTGGACGGTCAATTTCATTATTTTTTGTATTATCTTTCCAATTTATGTTGACCTTTTGCTAACTTATTTAAAATATCTATCTAACTTTACAAAACATTGTTGCTTATTGAATTTAAGCTTTTGGTTGCACTTGACCCATAATCAAATTGCTTAGCTTATTGAAATTCTAGTTCATAATAGCAATTTTTGCCTGCAGACTAGTCATCTCAACAAATTTATGAATTCCTTGATTCTTTTTATAAAACTTTTTTTGGACTCACAAGTTGTCATGACCCAAATTACAGGACCATGCATATACTAATTAGATATGATAAACCCTTACCACCCAACTAGCTGTTATATAAAAAGTTCAATGAACAACCTACGTATATATAGTTAAAAAAAAAACTCAATTGTGTATATTATAAAGTATTATATACCAAACTTCTGTAAAAGGAAAAATATTCAATAGTGTACAACATTATTCAAGACCCAGTCAAGATATGTAGAAGAGATTCTAATACAATGAAAATAAGAGTCAAGACCTAGTCAAGATATGTAGAAGAGATTCTAATACAATGAAAATAAGAGTAAAAGGGACGGCCACCACCATAGGACTAAGATGAGCAGATGTTGTTGGTGAATATTTCCTGCTTCAAATAAGAAACCTCATCTGATCTTGCAACATATCTATATCCAAGGAAGGGCATATAACAAGATTAGATTTAGTACAACCACATATACTAGTAGGTATCATTCGACGACCAGAGTTATATCACATAAATATCATATAGAAATTACATAACGGAAGAATGCCAATTTATATAATCGTTCAACACCATGTTTATAATTTTCTTTCCCACACTACATTGTTAGTAATTTTTTATCTCATCTTTTAGCTGGGTTTGACCAAATTATTATGAGCAAACAATATAAATTTCTTATAATGATTCTAACTTCCTTACAAAACATTATAATGTTATCTATCTAAACAACCCCTCATATATCAAACTCAAGGATTAACATATGCTCCTTAAATATTATTATCACACTTACGCCGAGTAATACCTCCAAAATTAACTTAATAAGACTGTAATGACCAACATGTTTTCACATACCTAACTGTATCACGACCTAAAATGTGAGGGTCATGACGGCATTTGTTGCGATGAACCTTGACAAGTAAGCCTATCTTACGAACTAATACAAAAACAGAAATAACAATCCAAACCAAGGGCTAGGTTCCTAGGACCAAGCAGAACCATAATAATATAACAAATATTGAAAGAAACATGCACAATAATCCCAAATCCCAAAACCTAGTGTCATAATGTAAGAAAATAACTAGTACAACTCAAAGTCAAATACAGAAGACATCCAAAATAGGATATAACTTTGTCTCTAAAATACAATAAAGACATAATCTAATAAGAAAAGATATAAGTAGATTCTAAACACCTAAAATCAAGCACTACCTTGAAAAGCTCTAAATGATGCCCGAAATAAAACACCATGAGTCAAACCCAAACCTGAATGTGCACTGAAAAGGTACAGTAGGAGTGAGTATGGTCCAGTAGGTACCATAGGTAGACCGAGAAAACTAGAAAATAAAACATATAACATACACACTACAGACACGTCACCTGCAATCAAAACATTTTTCACAATGGTATCCCACACTGCATGCACTAACAGTTCTATAATATCCATATATAACACTGCAATATACCAGCAAGGAATGAAAGTATACATTTGTACCACATATAAGAAATGACAAAGACAACATATACAGGAACATCAAGTACAAGTAAAGGAAGATAAAACAATGAATAAGTAAAAATCAAACAGAATATACAATCACACTACAAGCATAATAAAGTAAAAACAATAAGAATAATGATGATAATGATATGATTATGTAATGCACGAGGTTGTCGCAACACCTCTAAGTCCATCACACAGTTTTCGAGACCATTGTACAATATCTATATACACCTACAGATCTAAAGCTACAAGACATGAAACCCATGTGGGGTTCGTCAACCCGTACACCATCCATATATATCTATATCTCCTCCCCGACATATTCTTCGGGAAAGGTTTTATAAGATGCCATATTATTTGGATGTGATGCCAGTGTTTGTCAGTAATACCATGGTGGTACCATTGTTTCATAAATAAGTATGAGGATGTAATTCTCACAACCAACCACAATGAGTATTTCCATAACCAACCACAATGAGTATTTTCACAACCAATCATATACCATCAGGTGAGCCAAATAACCATTCATTATTTCTAATCATTCATGAAATCTAACATGATTCATATACCAATAGAGTATGAATATGTCACAACACATAATTGGTACCACAACACAATTTTTCATCAAATAAGATACAATTATCATTATGTATATAAGGTTATCAATATCACAAAGGACCACACACAGTCAAATATAACACATAATGTTCTAAAACCACCACCACATAACACAAATATAAGCCCCCCATGGGCATAACACATTAAAATAGCCATTTTCAATGATTAGTTCCCACACCCTTAATATGCATTTTGTATCAAAATTAACTATCTAGCCAAGTCTGAAAAAAGTTAAGCCATAACCAACCTCAAATACTGAAAACCAAAATAGAAGTCTTCAATCCACAATATTACTCCTCAAGAATGGACCTAAAATCAACTAAAATATGGAAATATAGAATCTACACATCAAAAGAAAGTTAATAATACACATATTGCCTCTTTTCAAATCAAGGTCAAAATGGACCCCCGAAATAGATTCATAACTTTATTCAAAAAACATGTTCTTCCATATTTTTAGGAGTTTACAGTTAATAATCTAAGCAATAACGGGGTTCAAATCAAAGAAAAACCATTTTCAAGATTTATCGATAAAAATCCCTAAAATTTATTTTAAAATCAAGAATCTAAGTTGTTTTGAAGATGAAATTAAGGGAACACTGATAATTGTGCAGTTGCAAGCTCATCCAAGTGAAAAGGTTAGAATTGGGGTTTAAATTCAAGAGTTACAGCTTTTTAGGCCTTACGAGCCTAAATTCCCAAATTCTATTCTTTAATCTAAGTTTAAAAATAAGAAATAGATGATAATGATTGAACAAAATAATTGAAATTGGTCATATGGAGCTTAACCAAGATTTGAAGTTGAAGAAATAGCTCAAAATCATGAAAACCTAAGCTCCAAGTCTCAAAAATAGTGAAAACTCGGTATTTATATACCTAGGCTTCGCAATTGCGATCCAGGGTCGCGATCACTATACCTTGACTATTAAGGGTATCATAATTGCAGAGGGGGTATCATAATCATGACACTCCATCTACAGGACCAATCACAATCGCAATAGCAGCATCGCGACCGTTGATGCACTAGCTGAGTGTTGCACCAACTAGGGACTTGGTGCATTCCAAGTCTCCACAGGCCCCTAAGGATTCATTCAGAATCCCCTGAGCAAATTAACTATGCTACCCCATCAAATTCAATTTTATAGACTCAATAGCTATACTATATTTTAAAAAGACATCATTTTCACAAAGTTAACTCCCAAAATCCAAAATCACAACTTTCCAAACTTAAGGTTGAAATGACATTTAAAAGTCGTAAAACCACACAAACCATGTTATCACCCTAAAATCAATATTTCAAATATGTTGACACAGTCCATTTTATCATCTATTGCATGGATCAAAATATATCTATTGAAATCAACTACAAGGCTCTCAAAGTAACCAAACACCACGAAATCACATAAATAACACCAAAATGCATCAGAAATTGTGCCAATCATCCCCATAACCCAAAAATATCACAATGTAACCATGGAGAGGTTTAAAATAATCAAATTACATAGAAACACATATTTGACACATTTCATCAAAATTCAGGTCATTACATAATTCATCACTAAAAATCGAGTTTGTCCTCAAACTAAAGGAAAAAGGAAATACTCAAATCACTAAAAATATGGGGATAAGAACTATGCATATTGGACTTGATGTCCCAAGTATCCTAATCTATTGGTCGATGCCTCCACTGGACCTTAACCACAAGAATAAAACTAGAGCTCAGTTGTCTAATATCCCTAGCCAAAATAGAGATCGGCTTCTCAATAAAAGACAACCTCTCATCTAAATGAGCTGACACTTAATAAATAGCTTGAAACTCATTTGGAATGTAATGGCAAATCATGGAAATATGAAAAATTGGATGAACAACTTATAAAATTAGGGGCAAATCTAACTCATAAAAAACATCACCAACAGTCTGAAGGATCTCAGATGGGCCAATATACCTGAAGCTAAGTTTTCCCTTCTTCCCAAACCTCATCAGACCCTTCATGGGTGAAACTCAAAGGAAATATGATCGCTAATACCAAATCTCAAGGTATGAAGTCTACAGTTTACATAACATTTCTGCCTACTTTGAGCTGCTTGAAGCCTATTCTAAATTATCCAAACTCTATCCAACGACTCATAAAGTAAGTCCATAGCTTGAGGTTTGACCTAAAAAACTCAAAATTACAACTAGAGAGCAACAATGGTTACCATACAAAACCACAAAATGAGCCATATAAATACTGGGATGGTAGCTATTATTATACGCAAACTTTGCCAAGGAAAAATACTGCTCCCATTGGCCACCAACATCCATCACACAAGTGTAAAGCATATCCTCTAAAAATTGGATAGTCCACTCTGACTGACCATTAGTCTGTAGGTGAAAAGTTGTGCTAAGATCAACTCGGGTACCCAACTCATCCTAAAAAGTTCTAATAGTGAGATGTAAACATAGAACCTTAATTCAAAATGGTAGACATTGGACCCCATAAAGACACATAATTTCATAAATGTAGATACATGCTAACCTATCAGTACTGAAAGAGACCTGAACTAAAATTAAATAAACAAATATGGTCAATCAATCTATGATGACCCAAATACTATCAGAACCATGATAAGTAAGAGGTAATCTGATCACAAAGTCTATAGGGATATATTCCCACTTCCACAAAGGAATAGGTAATCTCTAAGGAAATCTACGAGGCCTCAAATGCTCAGCCTTCACCTACTAGGAAAAAGAAAATGAGCTACAAATTTTTATACATCCTTCCTTATACCACCCTACTAGTAATGTTGCCTCAATAACCCACTTTCAGTATACAAACTCTACCTCCAATACTCAATATACCACCTAAATTAAGTAAGGCTTCCTTAGACTCACCACTCAACACCTTTTCCTGAATTAATCTCAGTCCCACATCGTCAAACTGATGAGTTCGAGTCTACTCCATCAAATAAGACCTAGCCTATAAAAATTTCAAAACACCTCGAAGTGTCAAAACATCAAGCCTAACCATCTAATTATGTAAGAACCCATATTTTTAGTCTAGAATTCAAACCTGTCCTTTGTATGTATATAGACCCAAACCCGAAGATTTATATCTTAATCTAAGAGGAATGATTATTTTTATAGTGTGGTAAAATCTTTGGATATTTAAGGAAGTCACAAAAAATCTCTTCACTCAAAGTTAAGTTGAGTAATTTCCAACCTATTGAATTTTTTACAAGTTTACTTAGGTTAACATCCCATGACTATCACTCTTAGAATATAACGAGTTACTTGGACCATCATATATCAAATTAAATCCTTTCTAGTCCTCTTTGCAATGGCATTGACCATTTGTCAATCCAAGTTTAGAGTCAAAATTTATGAGCAGTTTAGTGAGACACTGTCTAGGGTGCATGATAGAGTGGCAACGCAATGTTGGTGCATCACGTTTGGAGTCGCGAGTCAAAGATGGAACATTGATATTAGGTTTGCGGTGTGACCCTTTGTTCCCAAATGTTAAAACATTATTTCCCCACATTAAATCAAGGGTGAAAAGGTCCTATTCCACCCCATAACTCCCCCAATCCATTTATTAACCCTAAGGTTATTCAAAACTAGTAGCAGGCTCCTAAAAGTCATACTTTTCTTCCGAAGAACATTGAAAAATATTCCTTAATTCCAAGGCTTGTAGTTTTAAATCTTCCTATCTTCATCAAAGATTTCCCTCAATAAGACCTGTATCTCTTCCCTAAATTGATTTTACGTAAAAACATGTATTTAATTGGTATCCATATAATTTAATTATAGGATTTTGAATATGGGTTGAGGTATTTGGAATGGTTATTACATGAATTAAATTTTTAGGGCTTTTGAATTGATTCAGTATGCTTTATTTTCATGATTTTAAACTAATTAAATCATGGGTGTGGCAATTGGAATGGGGAACATGGGTTTCCCTAAAATTTTAAGGCATAATGATTTGGAATTATCTTTAATATTAACCCAACTTCTGAAATTGGTTTGAAATAAGGACATATACATAAATTACTTCACTCTAGAATCCTTGTATTACATAAAAGGTTAATGGAACATAAATTAGTTTTCAAAGGACATGGAGGCCATGGATTAGTTTTAAAATGGAAATTTGGAGTCGATTTGGTTAATTAATTTTAGTAAGGCATAATGGATTTGCTTGCAAACTAAACTCTATTTGGTTAGATGATACCAATAGTAAAAAGGCCTAATTGAAAGACTTCTTGTTTAATAGAAGGAAATGTTTGTAAATGATTTTAATTTAGGCTTAAAAGGATTTGTATAACTCATCATGGAAGGTGAAAGTCCTAGAGGGACTTATATTAAAAACCACATTTATTGACGTAGGGTCTATATGATCATGTGCATAGGTCACACTATATATTTATATTTTTGAATGGTTGGAGCCTCGGTGGCTTTAACCCTTCCTTGGATTTCTCTGGTTCGTACAACTAGTATATACTAGGGCCTTTCTGGTAGAGGGAGCTAGATCCCTATATCCCGTGGGTGTTTTTAGGACCATTAAAGACACATAGTCCAGGATAATGGTTTTAAAATCTCATGATTATAACTTGTTCCCTATCTTGGAATCTTATGTATATAAATATGAATGTGTGCATGTTGTTTTGACTATTTTTGACATGGCATTATTTTATCACTTTCCTGTGTTACATGCTAGCGCTCACCCTACTAACTATTCTTGGATGCTATATTTTTTTGATAATGTAGGGTTCGAAGACACCTATTTTACCCCTGTGTAACGTTAGGTAGATTAGCACTTTCATTGAGTTGATTTAAATTGGTGAGCTTCTATTCTCTGACAGACTCATTATTTTATAGTTTGTCTTTCCTTATGTTTTGGAGTATCTTTTGGATTCTTTTGATCATGGTTGGGGGCATGTCCCGACCAATTTGATGTATGGTTTTGTTAGATGCTATCGTGGATAAAGTGTGGGTTGGATATTAGTTATTTAGTTCTATTCTTCATTTGATTATCTATTCATCTTATTACATTATTTGGGTTTTCTTCCACTATTATCTATGTTTCTGGATGTTAGGCTATGTAGGTGGTATCAATTATGGGTTAGCTTGTGGTCCTTCGGGGTCATGAGCACCGTGTACCATTCCGGGTACCAAATTTGGGGTGTTACAAGCCAACACCTGAAGTATAACAAAAGATGGTAAAACCCACTCCCTCCCTGGGTAAAGTCAAGATCAGAGCTAAAGTAAACAAATCTTTGAGCTTTTGGAACTTGTCTATAAGCATTAGACCACTAGAAGGAAATCTTCTTCTAAGTCAACTTAGTCAATGGAGTAGCAATAGATGAAAACCCCTTAACAAAACACTGATAATAACCTACCAAGCCAACAAAATTCTGAATCTCGGTGGGCGAAGTAGTTCTAGACCAATCATGAACTACAACAATCTTAGATGAACAAACCATAATATCCTACTTTGTCACCATATGACCTATGAAGAAAAGAGACTCCAACCAAAACTCAGATTTTGAAAAATTAGCATACAATTTCTCATCCCTCAATCTTTGAAGCATAATCAACAAATTCTCCTCATGATCGACCTCATTCTTGGAATAAACGAAGATATCATCTATATATATAATAACAGATGAGTTGAGATTCGATAAAAACCTCTGGTTCATCAAATCCATGAATGAAACTAGGGCATTGGTCAACCCAAAGGACTTTACCAAGAACTCATAATGACCATATCGAGTCTGAAAAGATATCTTCAAAATATCTGAATCTCTAATCCTCAACTGATGATAAGTGAACCTAAAATCAATCTTTAAAAACATAGCAACACCTTGAAGATAACCGAACAAATCACCAATACAAGGAAGAGGATACTTATTCTTAACTGTCACTTTATTAAACTATCAATAATCAATACACATGCGCATGGACTCATCCTTCTTCTTTACAAACAAGACAGGTGCACCCCAAGGTGTTATTCTAGGTCAGATAAATCTCTTGTCCAACAACTTCTGCAATTGATCCTTCAGTTCATTAAACTCGGATAGGGCTATCCTATAAGTAGGAATAGAAATAGGCTTGGTGCTTGGGTCAAAATCAATAGAAAAATCAATATCAAGATTCAGAAGCATACCAGCCAAGTCCGTAGGGAACACATCCATGAACTCACAAACAAAACAAACAGAATCCAAAGAAATAGGTGAAAAAGCATTAGTATCACAAATTTGAGCCAAGTAAGACAAACATCCCCTCTCAACCAATCGACGAGCTTGAAAATTAGATATAACCCTATGAGAAAGTCACGGCTTTAGCATAACAATCTAGAATCATATAGTAAGAAGCTAATCAATCCATACTGAAGATAATGTTGAAACCAACCATATCTAACACAAGCAATTCTACCCAAGTCTCACACCCATAAAAAGTCACAATACAAGATCAGTACACTTAATCAACCATAGAGAATCTCCTACAAGGCAGATACACAAAAAGGAATAGAAAAAGGTTTGCTAATATAATTAAAACCCAAAGTAAAATATGTAAACACATAGGAAAAAGTCAATATCAAATAACACAGATGTAGATCTGAAATAAACGGGGATGATACCTGTGATCAAAAGCTTCTTCCTTTGGATTGGTGGGGATAGCACAACACTATCTGTGGCCACTAACTAGCTAAGTAGCCCCACAACCACCACCATGGGCTCCACTACCTCTACCTCTCGTATCTCTGGTAGAACCCCTGCTTCTCGCAGGTGAAATAGGAGTAGCTCTAATTATAGATGGGGAAAGTCCTTGGATCATCACACACAAAGTAACCTCAATGGCCGACTCAAAAGAAGAAGGCACCATTAGGCCCGAACGACCACCCTAAATTGCTGGACAAAAAGATCCACTACTCAAACTCTGCAAGGTTTCCTGCACTAGTTTACCATGATACCCATGATAACCTATAAAACGACTGCCTGAAGAATCCTAACCTTTAAGCTCACCAAAATGGCGCACTTCTTAGTGCCTCACTGATATGCTCAAAGTATACGCTCAGTCATCTTAGCATGATCCACTATACTAAAAAAAGATGCTCCAGATACAACCATTTGGGATGTAGCCAACTGAAGTGAGACATCTAAACCCTTTACAAACTTCCCAATCTTCTCATACACAGTGGACATGCTGGCATAACAATATATGGAGAAGGCTTGGAAGTGTGCCTCATACTCTACCATAGTCATAGAGCCCTGCTCTAAGCATTCAAACTCATCTCTCATTTCATCCCTCATACTGTAAGGCCCAAATCTCTCCAAAAATGCATTGGTAAATTGATCCGAAGTTATCTCAGGAGAATAAAAATGTCTACAACTAACAAGTGATCTCTACCAATCTCTAGAAACATCTCTCAATTGATAAGTAGTATAAGCAACCCCATACAACTCAAGCAACCCAATATTATACAACTTTTCTCAATTATCAATCAAGAACTCATAGGCATCCTTGACCATTGTATTGCTGAATCTAGGAGAACCCAAATAAGTAAATCTCTCAAGCCTCTTTTGATTCTCAAAAGACATAACTATACACGCAGCAAAAAGAGGCATGGTGAATCTGGTGGGCTGAGATCCCATTTGGGAAGGTAACATAGATAAAGGCTGAACTCTTGATCTCGGAATACCATCTTAAATATCGTAGGTCTGAGGAGTACCAAGAGTAGAAGGAGGAACAACTGAAGGATCCATACTTGAGACTGGAGGAACACCAAGCGCACTCAAAGGAGCACAATCCAAATAGGTCAACAAGCGAACCAACAACCCCTCAAATACTACGATTGAAAAACTCGGTAGATGTAAAGTAGAACTCACACCTCTATCATACTCAACATGATGCTCAAGGGAAAGTCCCCTAGCATTAGTTCTAGATAGGGTGGATCCACCTGCCCGTCCACTACCTTGAGTCCATCTATGACTCATAACTTGCCCTCTAGACTGGGATCTCTCCTAGATAAAGGCTTACATCTCTAACCTTAAGAGATCTAGTCATCACCATTCATGTAGAAAAAGGTGCAATATGACTTAGAACAAAAGGTATGAAGGAAATTCACACGATAAGGAACAAAATGAGGGAAATTTCATAAAGACGTCCTATAGCTTCTCAAAGATATATACAGACATCTATGTATTGATCTTCGAGACTCTAGTAGACATCCAATTCTTGCACCTCTAAGACATAAGAACCTAGCTGGTCTAATACTATTTTATCATGACCCAAAATTCGAGGGTCGTGATGGTATTTATTGCGGTGAACCTTGAGAAGTAAGCCTATCACACTTATTGATACAAGGTAAGAAAATAAAAATCCAAACCAAAGGCTATATTTCTAGTATGAAGCTAAACCATATATATAACAAATGCGGAAAGAAACATGCTCAATAATACCAAATCCCAAAACCTAGTATCACAGTGTTAGAACATAACTAGTACAACTCAAAGTCAAATACAAAAGACGTCCAAAATAGGATATAACTCAGTCTTTAAAATACAATAAATACATATTCTAATTAGGATAGATAAAAGTATAATCCAAACGCCTAAAATAAACCACTACCTTGAAAATCGCCAAATGATGCCCGAAATCAAACACCGTTAGATACAACCAAACCTAATTATGCACCAAAAAAGTATAGTAGGAGTGAGTACAATCTTTTTGTACATAGTAGGTATCATAGGCCAACCGAGCAAAGTTGAAAAGAAAACATACAAAATACATACTAACGGCATGTCACCTGCAATCCGATAATGTCCTACAACGGTAGCCCATACCACTTGCACTAATAGTTCCATAATATCAACATATAACACAACAAAATAATAGAAATAATGCAAGTATAAATTTGTACTACATATAATCAAGGAAAAGAGACAACAAATACGAAAACATCAAGTACAACTAAGGAAATATTGAACAATGGATAAGTAAAAAGTCAAATAGAATATACAATCACATCACACATGTACTAAAGTAAATACAATAAAAATAATGATGATGATGATGATGTAATTTGTGAGGTTGCCTCATAACCTTCGAGATCATTGCACAACCTAGAGACCATTGCACAGTCTTTATATACACATACGGAGCAAAAACTATAAGATATAGGACCCATGGGGAGTTCATCAACCCATATATAATCCACATATATCGATACCTCCTCCATAGTACATACCTCGGGGAGAGTTTTAGAAGATGCCATATTTTTTGTCCAGAAGGTATTGCCAATGTTTCTCTGTATTTTCATAGTGGTATCAATATTTCTTGAGTTAGTATGAGGATGTAATGCTGACAACCTACCACAATTAGTATTTCTACAAACAACCAATATACCATTATGTGAGCCAAATATCCACTCATATTTCCAACCATCCCTGAAATCCAACATGATTCATATGCCAATAGATTATAAATATATCATAGCACACAATTTGTACCACAAGATGTTTTTTAATAAAACAAGAAACAATTATCATCATGAATACAAGACAATCAATATCACATAGGACCCTAAACAGCCACACATAGCACATAATGCTCCAAAACCTCTACTACATAACATCACATATAGGCCTCCACTCGGGCACAAACACATTAAGATCAAATTTTTTCCATTATTTGTTCCCACACTCTTAACCCACATTTTTTTATCAACATTAACTATCCATCCCAGTCTGAAAGAAGTTAAGCCATAACCTACCTCGAATACCAAAAACTGAAAAAAAAACCTGCGATCCACAATCTTACTCTTGATAAATAGACCCAAAATTAAATAAATATGGAATATAAATCTACATGTAAAAAATAAAGCTAACGGTACTCATATTACCTTGTTTTAAATTAGGGTCAAAACAAACTCCCAAAATAGATTTTCAAAAAAAGAAGGAAAAATTCATAACATTGTTTCAAAAGCATGTTCCCCATATTTTAAAGAAGTTACAACTGAAAACCCAAGCAAAAACAAGTTAGAAACAAGGTCCAAATAAAAGAAAAACTATTTTCAACCTTTATTGGGTAAAAAACCCCCAAAATCCATTTTAAATCAAGAATTGAAGAAATTTAGAAGATGCAATTAAGGAAAAACTGATAATTATTAAGTTAGAAACAAATCCAAGAGAAAAGGGTAGAAATTGGGGCTTAAATTCAGGATTTACAATATTTTTAGGCCTTACGAACAAAAATCCCCAAATTCTATTCTTTAATCCAAGTTTAAAATAAGAAATAGATGTTAAAAATTAAAGAAAATAATTAAAATAGATGTTGTGGATCTTACCCAAGCTTAGAAGTATAAGAAATCACTCAAAATCACAAAACCCTAAGGTCCAAGTCTCAAAAATAGCAAAAACCAAGTATTTATATTCCCAAGCTTTATTATCATGGACTAGGGTCGCGATCACATTGCCTAGCCTATTATGGGTATCACAATCGCGAAAGGGTACTAAAATTTTGACACTCCATCTGTAGCACCAATTGCGATCATGGTAGAAGCATCTTGATCGGGTGTTACCAGTTAAATGATGCATCAGCTGGGGACTTAGTGCATTCCAAGTCTTAGTGGGCCCCTCGGGATTCATTTGGAATTCCATGAATGCAAACAAACAGTGCCCATAAATTCGACGCTCCAAACTCAATGGCGATATCATAGTCAATAAAAGATGTTTTCATAAAGTTGGTCCTCGAAACCCAAAATCGCAACTTTCCAAATTGAGGGTTGAAATGAGATAATGCCATAAAACTACACCAACCATGTTACCACACTAAAATACATGTTTCAAATCAATTGGCGTAGTTCGTTTTCCCATCCATCATAACATATCAATTTAAATCAATTATAAGGCTCTCAAAGCCTCCAAACACCACAAAGTCACATAAATGGCACCAAAATACATTGAGAACTATGTCAATCATCCCCACATCGCAGAAATACCACAATACATCCACGGGGAGGGGTAAAATAGTAAAATTATACAAAAACACATATTTCATATAAATAATTAAAATTCAGGTCGTTATAAACTATGATACCTCCATCCTCTTATCAAATTAAGGTAATATAAAGAAACCTATAGAACATGTCAAAATCTAAAAATAGGTATGTGATGGCAACTGTACACCCTTCAATATAGGTAAACCTATCCAATCCAAAAATTTAATTTCTGAATAAAAAAGTAAAAAACCAGAGAAATAAACACAAAAATATAAATAAAGAAGAAGTAATATTCAAGGTACATTCCCAGGTCTAGTTGTCACTAACAAAAGCCTCTAATATATATTTATAAAAAGTATATTCTATTAGTAACATGTATACTAAGATATCTTTTATGCAAAAGTAAGCACAAGATAGTAAGACAGAGATCTGAGTAAGATATAAGCCCATTTGTCAATACCTCAATTTACGCAATGTCAATGCAATAAGAAATGCTCTACAAATTCCTTTACGATCTAATACTTACACGGAGCACAAAAATCCATAAGTACTTAGCAAGCATCGTCGATAGCCGACCCTAATCCAAAGCGATGGTGAGAACCACCATACCGGCTGCTCAAGGTATCCAAATAATCTAAAACCTGCCAAAATATAATATTTCGTCCTACTAGGGTAACCCAAAACAACGATCAACAACCATAATCAAAATAGGGTAGGTATTATAACATAGGCGAGTCAACACTAGCCATCTCAAGATCCATAATTAGAGAGAAACACATATATAGAAGACTTACAACACAACATATAATTTTTAGGCTTAATCACATGATATCAGCCAACAACTATGGGATCAAATAAGAAGAGATATTATATAAGGATTCAACAACAGGATACCGAAGGTGCAGTAAAATGATCTTTTAGATTAAGCCAAGTCTCATAATATTTCAATACCCAAATCCATATAAGATGAAGTAAGGTAATGCAAATTAGTGAAATAAATTCTCAAACAAAATATCATAAAAACTTTTCTAGCATTATAATACAGTACAAGAGTAAACACTTGCAATATTTTGTTTTAATGATGAGAAACTTATAACAAAGGATAGGTCCCTGGATCTTCGAATTACTGTATCTTGCTTTGATAGTGAGTAGCTGACAATAAGGGATTAGGTCCTTGGGTCTTTATAAATTTAGCACAGTTGTCAATGTCCTGTGCAGTTTTGTCCTCTAGTGTAACAAACTGTGTAGGTAAGCTTGTACCCATCAGGACACCTGGACTAATAAGATTTTTACCCTAATCATTATACAACTATAAAAGAAAAAGATTGCTTCTCAATTTATGCATTTTCACTATATAATTATTTAAGAGTGAAATATGCAAAAACACAATTCAACTACATTGCTCAAGTTTTTCTCAAAGATAGCTCTAGTTCTTGTCTTCTATATGCATTGAAAAGAGTGAATGTTCTTGAGTTGAGTCCTGATTTGTAATTGAATTACTCATGTTATAAGAGTAATACTTTTTTTTGTTTTTATTTAGAGTTCTTAGGTATAGTTACCTAAGTTTAATACTGGTTAGAGTTAATTAATATCAAGTTGAGTTTCTGGTAGAGTTATCAAGGTAGACTTGTAGTATAATTATTACAAGCAGTAATAGCCAAGAGTTAGGTTCATATTAAATCTGTAATTAAGAGGTTGATTATAATAGATTCTTGAAGTACTTATAAGGGCAAGCCGTGGTTTTTACTCCCTTGATCAAGAAAGTTTCCACATTAGATCTTGATGTTCTTTAATTTCCTACAAAGTTCTAGGTTCATTTCTAGTTTGCTGACTCATTGCCTGTGATTGGCTCTAAGGGACCTGGTCCCTAAAAGTGTGGTGCAACTCCTCATATTTCATCAATTGGTATCATATCCAGAACACTCTTTAAGGTTCATACCTAGAGTGAATTGGTTAATATATCTACTCCACCTAATCTAGAAGAAGGAAAATCTACCACTGGACTACCTGGATTTAGTGGCCAGTATTATAAGTGGTGGAAAACGAGGATGTTTGACTTTCTTATGGCTGGGGACTATGAGCTTATGGATGTAATTCTTGATGGTCCTCATGTACCTATCAAGGAAATAAAGGAAGTAGATATGGTAAGAATGATGGTGAAAAATAGAAAAGAGTTTGATGATGAATATAGATAAAAATTTATAAAAAAATATAAGGCCAAGAAATTGCTTGTCTGTGGCATAGGACCAGATAAATAATTCTGATGGGAAAGAGAAAAAATAAGCCTCAAGTAGTGTACTTTAACAAACAAGTTGAGACTAGAATTAATGAAATCAAATTAGGCTACTAAATAAATCAGTTTTTTTCTTCCTAAAATTAGCTATATTTTTGGTAATTTAGGTACAAAATATTCTAACCCAGTACTATACCTTTGCAAGTATACACCCATGTGAATAGCTTGGGAGGAATACAGTTGAGGCAAATACAGATGGAGAATTCACTTAAGAAAGAGAGGGACCTGGTCCTTTCTCTCAATTAGTACCAAATTAGCGTCCCTTAAAAATTATAAATTTTTTGTCTAAAAGACCACATGTCTTTTAACATCTGAACAAAAGATGTCAATTTATAGCAAATTAAATGTGAAGAGTCACACACATTATAGTCGAACGTGTCTATTCAAAATGACACCCTTTAAAGTCAAACTGTCACCTACCTTAATTACAAAATTAAATATTTTTATTTTCTTCTTCACTCTCCTCTAAATTAACTCCATTATTTTTCCTAAATCGTTCTCATCTCTAAAATTACCCAATCCTTTTCATTCTCTCTCATAAGAAAAACTCAAAATGGAAGACGTTCCATCTTTTTCAAACCCCATAAAAGAATCTTCTTCTGATCTTCCTCAAGAATCACAATGTATTTTACCCATCATGCCTTTCCTTGAAGTTCCAAAAACCCCAAATGAACCCACTTTTGAAAATCATCAAATTGAATAATTTGATTCTTCTGCTCCTAAAACCATAGAAAATATCAACATAGGTCACAACAAGAACCGATGCTGACTCCACCTACTGAATCTTTCTCAAAAAATCTAGAATCCCCAACAGAGTATGTTCCTATCAAAACCTCCACCACTATCATAATTTCCACTAAGTTAGCCATAAAAGTAGACTTAAATTAGGGTTTTGGTTCACTAATTAAATAAGAAATACCTCATTCTGAAGTTCCCATCCCATCAGAGAAACCAAAATAAGATAAAGTTTCTCAAATTACACATCCCTCTGGAGAATTCGAAGGTACTAAATTCTCACAAAATTTACAAGTACCTAGTTCCCCTACTCACTCTAATTCAAACCTAATTTGTTCTTAATTGTTTGATAAAGAAATACCTCTAAAGAGGTTTGATATTTCTAATAATGTAGATTGGATGGTTGAAAACTTACTTCTTCTTGCAAATGATCCCATGTAAAGTTTCTTTTATGCGTATGAGCAAGTAGCAGGTAACAAGGCTGTTGTGCGAGAAAGTGGAAAAATTATGTTACCTACAAATGAGAAGTATGAGGAAGATGAGGATTAACTGCCTCTAAGGAGGTCCATAAAGAAAAAAGGGAAAGAAAATTTTTTTGATACAGGTGTGAAGGTAGCTAGATCCTATTCAACTAGAGGGTCAAAATAGAAGGTGTTGATGGATTCCATGAAGGCTAGCAAGTCTTCTACTTGTAAGAGAAAAAGTCTGAAGAAATTTGATGTGATGAAGGAGGAGAATGTTGAAGTAGTACAGGTTAAATATGGTGAGAACATTGATTCTGATGTTGCTACTGTAACTAAGAAGAGAAGACAAGAAGTTCAGGTAGTAGGGAGGACCAGGTTATCGAGTCTAATGTTTGGTAGCCCTGCTATAAGTTAAAAGAAATGTACTGCTATCAAGGAGAAGAAAGTATTTAATAAGATAAAAACTGTTAAAAAAGTGGAGCCAAGTAGTGAGCCCAAATGAAGAAAGAAGAAAAAAGAAGAAAAGAAGTCAACATTTAGAGAAACAAGAAATATTTTTTTGAAAACTCAGAAGGTATTGATTGGTAGGATGTTTTATCCCAGGATTTATGATAAACCTAGAATGGATGAGTTATTAGAATATGTTAGGTTCCGGGGATGGTTACACCTCTTAGAGGAACTGGCTCCCAGGGTATTTGAAAAGAAAGTAAGAGAATTTTGTAATTCAATGGATTTCTCAAAAGATATATTGAGTTTGACAGCCCAGGTGCAAGGAAAAGAAATAAAACTAGATGAGCATGCACTATGAAAGATTCTAGATGTGCATATGATGGGTGTAAGGACTTTTGTGAAATAACAACCCTCAACAAAGTTCATAATCAATGCCTCTAAAGTAGGAAAGACATAAACAGTTGGTGTGATTAAGAAATTTCTCACAAGTGAGTTCCAGTTGGTGTATGAGTTTGTGAAAAAGGTCATTTTGCCCAAATTAGAGAAAAGGACCATTTCTTCTGGTGCTAACCTATTTATGATAGAGTTTTTGAGTAATTTTGAGTTGATAAGAAAATGAACAAGGTGATCAATGAGAAGGAAGGAGGACATGGAATTCCATATGGCTACCTATTTAACAAGGCATTCGATCACTTTGGAATGATTGGTACAATGAAGAATCTTAGAACAATAAAACAAAATTTCAATCTGACAATATTGGTGAAAAATAAATGCACTGAAGGGAAAGTAGGAATTGTTTCCCAAATGTCAAAGTGAGAACGGTGTCCCAAATATCAGAACTTTTGCTGCTAAAGAGAGTTTAAGCAAAGAAATATAGGAAATGAGGATCAAGTTAGCTATAAAGCATGATGAAATAGTGAGCTTGAAGATGCAAAATCAAAAGTTATCTTTAGAGAGACCTGGTGTTACAGAGGAACTTGCAGTAGAAAATACAAAGCTCTAGGGCAAGGTTGTAGAACTTACTCGTGAGGTTCAAGGGTTGAATGCAGAATTAAAGATCCTCATTAAATAATAGTTAAATTCTCATGCTCCTAAGGCTACCAAAATAGATTTATTGCTAAAATCCTTCTCCCCTATTCCCCGCTCTTCTTGAGTCCTATTGTGTTAGTTTTCTATGTTCGTTTCTAGTCCCTGTTTCTATTGTGGCTTTTACAGACAGTTATTTTATTATTATTTTTCGAATATTTTAATAGTGCTAATACTTATCAACAATGAATGAATTTCTATTGATGTGCTTCATTTGTTCTCTATTTAATCTAAAAGTTGTTCTTCATGTCACTGTTGCCCAGTGGCCATCGATTAACTATCTTGTGCTTACTTTTATTTTTTTGTTTACTGTTATCATTTTTCAATGATGCCAAAAAGGGAATTTTGAATTCATAAGGTAGAGACCAGGTGTGCAAGAGTATGTATATTATGTGTTAAGGATCAGGGACCAGGTACCAGGAATGAAAATATGTTGATAATGATAATGAAGTATGGTGCATGTGATAGATCGAATAATGAATCAAAATAAACTTGATAAGTGCAAGTATATTGACAGGGGGAACATTGATTATATGTGAATGAACTTTGATGTAAATTGCCAACTGATGTGTTATAGAAATATAGTGCTTTCAACGCTTAAAAAAAGGAAAATATGCATGTTTCTGAGGCTTTTTGTTGAATTTGATCTGTTTTGTGTATGGTTTGCAGAGAACCATGATTTAAATAAAAAGTTTATGAACTTGGTAAAGATGGTGTTTCTGCTTACTTTTGGAGCTATTATGGATGATTGGGATGTTTTTTGGCTTGCTCGTGATCAAAACATGTTAGAGAATCAAAGAAGAACTTAAAAACTAACTCCCAACACCTACTTAGTTGACCCACGGACTACGGGTAGGACCTATAAACGACAGGTACACAAAGTGGGTACCAAAAGTTCAAAACCCTGAGACCTGACTTACAAGAAAATTTCCATCTGGTAATTACAGTTGGTACCTGTGACCAAAAGCAGACTGTAGGTACAACCCAGGATCAGAACCAAACCACGAGTACGGTAAGAGGGTAGCCATCGACCCTGATTTCTCATATTTCATTCAGGTTTAGTTTTTAGGGTTTTCTCTTATACTATAAATACCCTTTAAATACTTTTTAGTAGAAGTTTGAAACTTCTAACACTTAGAAACATATTTTGATTTAAAGATCCATCTTTGATCTTGGGATTTCATTGTATTGACTTTGCTTGATTATTCAGTTTATATTTGTGGTTTCTCTTTCATCCTATCATTGTGATTATATCTTTGCTTTCCAACATGAATGTTATTGATTTCTTCACAATCATGCGCTACTAAAATCCATAGCTAGGGTTGTAGAAACCCTGGCAAATTGACAAAGTAGGGGAAGTGTAATTGTTGATGGGAAACCAATACCTATGATATGCATTGATTTATCTTCATTATAATAGTTGTCTTAGCAGTTGTAAATGTAAGAATACCACCTAGATATTAGTAGTTGCTCTATTAAAGGGGTAGTAACTAAGAAAAGATAAATACAATAGTAATTTTAGGGAGTTAATAGTCGATACATTGTAGCACAATGATATATGTGAATGATTATTAGCCTTCATCTAATAAATTGAGACTCAAAAGGTGATAGAAAATTGGGACTAGGGTAAGGGTTAGTAACGTGATACTCTAAGACCCAACAGGTAAAGGGTGAAATACTTCTGCTCGTCTAAAAGATTGTATGAGGTACCTAACTTATCGGTTCTATATGTAAGGTACTGAGTTGTCTCAACAACGTACATAAACACATGGAGTTGAGATAATAGGGGAAGCAAAATCCTAATGTTCACCCATAACTGATTTCAACTAGATTTAATATTGTTACTAGCTCAAGATTACTATAAGTACATCCTCCATTTACTTTCCAATACTGCATGTAGACTACAACTGCTAATTATTGCAAACCACACGTTTCTTTAGGATTCGCCCTAACCTTGATTGGGTTACTATATCTTGATAGCGATCGTACCAACATCTAAAAGGAGGTGTTTGTTGGACATTACCACCAACTAGGGACCTGGTCTCTATGTTGCACGATATATTGATAAAGAGAAGCAAGATGGTTACATGGTGATAGGGGAGCATTCAACGACAATAGTGGTGATCACTCTTATTGAATGAGGTAAATGAACGTTGATTCTTAAAATCTGTGGTTGGGTTGTCAGCGTCAAAAAGAGATAAAATTGATATATCTTATTTTGATGATGAGCAACTGACAACAAGGGACCAGGTCCCTAGGTCTTTGAATTAATATATCTTTCTTTGATAATAAGCAACTGACAACAAAGGGCCAGGTCTCTGGGTCTTCATAAATTTGTACAGTTGTCACTCTCTTGCGTAGTTTTGTCCTCTAGTGTAACAAACTGTGTAGGTGAGCTTGTACCCATCAGGACACGTAGTTCAAACAAATTTCTACCCTAATCATTATCCGAATATAAAAGGAGAAGAATGCTTCTCAATTGGTAATTTTTCACAATTCAATTATTTAAGAGTTAAAGAGGTGAAAACTCAATCCAACTACATTACTCAAGTTTTGCTCAAAGATAGTTCAAGTTCTTATCTTTTTGTATGCACTGAAAAGAGTCAGTGCTCTTTATTTGAGTCCTTATTTTCAATTGAATTACTCAAGTTATAAGAGTAACACTTTTCATGTTTTCTTCAGAGTGCTTAGGTAGGGTTACATAAGTTTAATATTCGTTGGAGTTAATCAATATTTAGGTGACTTCTTGGGAGAGTTGCCAAGGTAGGCTTGTAGTAGAGTTATTACAAGCAGCAGGAGCCTAGAGTTAGGATCATATTGAATTTGGAATGAAGAGGTTGATTATAGTGGATTCTAGAAGTTCTTGTGAGGCTAAGTCGTGGTGTTCCTCCCTTGAGTAAGGAGGTTTCCACATTAAATCTTGGTGTTCTTTAATTTCCTGCAAAATTCTAGGTTTCATATTGGTTTGTTGACTAATTGTGTGTGACAGACACTAAGGGACCTATTCTATCATAGTGTGATGCAACCCACCACGTTTCATCAATACTGATATAGTATCAACCTTACCAATAAGAATAATACAATGCAAGTGAAGCAATGTACTTACTGTAGTGATGATACTGATGATGACGATGATGTGATATGCCAGAGGTAGTCGCACAACCTCCATATACACCTACCAAGCTCTACTCTTGAGATAGGGCTAATAAAGGATTCGCAACCCATATACAATACAATATCCAATACCAATACCAATCCAATATCTATAAATCCTTTACGACACATGTTCTTCGGTAGAGGGTATTTAAAGATGTTGCATTTTTATCAGAAAAAATAGCATTTTCACAATGGTACAAACGCATCATAAATGTATATGATGGGTGGATGTAATTCCCACAACCAATCAGAATGATAATTTCAAAATCCATCCAATACACTAAGCACGTGAGCCAAAAATTCACTTAATAAGTCAACCATCCATGATCCAATATAATCCATGTATTAGTAGAGTAAGATATGCAATAATATGTCATTGTTATCACATAAATCCCAACTTAGACAATTTCCACCAAAAATTAAACAACCAAATATATATAAATACCAGTCCAACAACATCATATAAGATCCCACATAGTCACATGTAGCAAATAATATTTCAAAGCACTGAGAACAACAACATAGGCTCCCATATGGACACAAAACAGTAATAACACCATTTTTATGATTAGTTCCTATACCCATAACATTTGAAATAACTTTCACATAGAAACATAGAATAAATACAAATCCCAATATCAAAATAATGTGAAACTACCCAAACCTAGCTCATTCATAAATAAATCCTCAACAACTAATACGAGCTCATTTAAACTCTAGCCATTATCTAAGGCTTGATCATTTTATCATTTTAGTAATAACATAATTCTCCCTTAAAGTAGCTAAAACCTAATCATTACATTAAATGTCGTTATACAAGCTTTAAAGTCCTAAAGTAAGAATTCAATAATAATAAGAATCCAAACCTAAGTGACTAACTACAATCTATTCTAAGGATGTCTACAAATAATAATACTAACTAACTAAGGAAATAAATTAACTACAATCTATTATTAGGACTCTGGCACCCGTGAAGATGCTCTCCAAGTCATCTAAGAAGGACCTCCAATCTATACAAATCAGAACATACCAAATAATCAAGCAAATAATACATAAACACTTTGAAAAAAGATCAAGTTATATCTCAGCTTGCCTTAACCAAAGATCTGGAAATCCAAGTACTGCACAAATCTCCAACAAAAATCTCAAATCCTTCAAATTATCTCCAACCGCGATCAAACTATTACATGCAATATTTACATATTAAATTATAGCCAATGATAGTCATTTGACTATTTCCAAGATGGGTCTAAAAATGGATATCAAAAATAAGTTTCAAAATAAAAGGGTAAAACTAGAATTTTATCTTAGAATATATTTTCCATACTCAAAAGATTCTACATCTTAAAACCCATGTGAAAACAAGTTAATAACGAGGTTCAAATCAAAGAAAACCCATTTTCATGCTTTACATGCAAAACCCCTAAAATCCATTTTTAAATCATGAATTTAAATTTTTTTTTAAAGATTAAATTTATTGAAAAATGCTAATTATAAGATTAGAAACTTACCTATGGAAGAGATCTCAAAAATCCCTTTGGAATCATCCGAATCTAATCTCCTAATCCCTAAAAATAGTGAAAATAGAGTTTAATCATAAAAAATAAAATAAAAGTTCTCAATAAATGGTACAAATGGTGTTGTTATTTGATAGACAATAATTATACAAGAAAAATACATAAGAAGTCATCAAGTTGAAGCTTCCTAGCTCCTAAATGTCAAAAATATGAAATACATTTGTTTTGGGTCTTAACCATCATCGATGGTCGCTAACGCAATTGTGACCTATTCAAAATTGTTAATCTATTGCGAAAAAGACCAAAAGTTCACTTTTGCGATCACACCAAAAAACTCAAAAACTTATTTTTGATTCTCAAAAATCATTTAGAACCTGTGAACATGGGCCAATAACGAAATTTAATTGTAAAACACGTTTCACATCTAATAGAATCATCAAATTTATGAAAAAGATTATTATTGCAAAATCAACCCCAGGACCTGGTTACACTATTTCTGAACCAAGGGTAAAAATGGAATCTAAAAGCCACAAAATTGAATCAACCCCACTACTAACCTATACTCAAAATGTTTGATTTGCTGGCACAATCCGTTTTGCCATCCAGCACTCAAATCTCGATATGTTAACCAAAGTCAACTATTAGCTCTTAAAGCTTTAAAATAACCTAAACTTACCCAAAACCTTCTTGATGACCTTGGGATAAATGCCAACCATTCCTGCAACTCATAAACTAGATAGCACAACCACAGAAAGGTAAAATAGTCAAAATACTTAAAAGAAAAACTCATCCATATTCAGTTCATTACAAAACATCAGCATTACCATACTTAAACATTAAACATTAGTATATTAGCAGGCAACATGTATCCCATAAAATCAACCAATTATTCACTATCCACATGCAAACCACCTAAATAAAAAATAACATCATTAAGAATCACCATTTGTCATATCAATGATTTCACAAAATACAATCATAAATATACATCCAACAACAAGAGGGGTCTATGACTCTTCGAACTACCAGCTTTAAATGACTAAAGTTTATTATATGTGTGCATGTTTAACTAATTGTTTGTCTATTTACTTGTAATACATGCTAGTAATAAGATGTATTTATTGAATCTTGAATACAAATATGTAAAAGATGACTTGTAACATGATTAATAAAAGTAACTTATTGTTATAATAGTGTTGTTGATATGAACTCACTATGTGATTGTACTTGTACGTAGTATTATTTATTTGTTATGAGTTAATTTGATAAAGGTTTTTTAATGATTGAATTGTAGGGTGTTGGAATAAGTATGGTATAACACTTGGTTTGGGAAAAAGGTGGAAAAGCATTAGCTATTTTATGTATATTTGGTACATGAGTTGAGCACGTCCCCTACAGGTCATGGCTAGTGGTTGTAATGCCTAGAATCTGGTACCCAGAATGCTACACGGTGCCCATGACCCCGAAGAACCACAAGCTAACCCATGACTGATATCTATAAACTGAGAACTAAATAACAGTAATAATATTATAAATGCGGAAACATGAACTGAAAGGTCATAAGGTTCAATACTAGTATGAAAATACCAAAAAACTGAGATAATTGTCTGAATATACTGTAGTCTGAAAGCCTCTAAACTGTCTGAATAAGGAGTTGATGGGAAATGTTCCCAACTAACTCCAACTACTAAAATAAACTAAAAAGTGAAATAGCAATGTGATCATCATATCCTCGAAGGATCAGGACTCACTGCTAACTCTGATCGCTGAACTGGGATACTACTTGTTCTCTGGAGCTCATGCTTCTAAACCTATGGTATAAGACACCATAGCACAAATGCATCAGTACTTTGAATGTACTGGTATGCAAGTGAGGTAGGTTAAATACAATAGATTCATATGCATGAACAATACTAACTGACTGACTAATATGAATATGAGATTACATGCATGCGTAAATATCTAAAATTGAGAACATGATAGGACTAGATACTGAGTTCTTACTACTGAGTCTACGGACATTAACATCTAAGTCACTGATGAGTGAGAAACTAATATTGTATTACTGAATACTTAGGGACTAATACTATGTTACTGATACATGGATAACTGTGTCTGACAGTTCTGATTATGAAGAACTGGTCTGGTTGACTGTATATGATAGTCCTAAAGCTGAATGCTAATAACATAAGTCTTGAAAACTGATATAACTAATAACATGAGTATTTATATTTGACAGTCCTGATTCTATAATTGAAACTATGGGATGTATTCATATAGCTGATATGCCCCATACTAAGCTAATTGGGTTCCAACCTATAACCCTAGCTGGAAGGGTGTTAGTACCGTGCCACTGGTAAAGAAAATTGTTGTGGAGTCAGTCCTAATCTAGCGGTTGACCCCTGGAATTAGTCCTATACATTTAAATATGCTAATGGGTGATACCTGAGTATGTTAGTCCTATCTAACAGGTGACATCTCACACCTATGCTGGCTACATAGTTCTGGAACTTAGGGATTGCTTTTAGGGATCTCATTCCTATCTATGGGATGAGTCCCTATCCCCAGGCTCACTCGGTGCTAAATCCTACCCCCATTTGAAAGACTCTAAATTTATTAACTAAGCTGAACTGATTAACTAAACTTAATTGATACTAGTAGTATTGTCTAGCGGAGCTAAATTGAATTTACTGAGTTCCGTTGACTGATGAAATGTACTGAGTTCTGAGGACTGACTGAGAGTACTGTAGTTACTGAGATTGACTGGGAATACTGAGGTTTCTAAGATTACTGAGTACTGAGATCACTGAGATTACTGAACTACTGAGATTACTGAGATTTTTGAGTTTTCCTGAGTCACATGACTGACTGAGTTCTATGGATCATAGCTTGACTGAGAGTATCTTGAAACCATGACATGGCTTAAGGCACATAACTAAATGTTCGGGTACAAGTACCCCCAGGAATCAATGAGAAGAAACTAACATATCATGGCTTACTTGAACACATGACCAATAACAAAATTCATAATTCATATATTAAAGTACTTCATCAAATATATGATATGCATAAACTTGTATAAACATGGGGATTTCATAATATCATTCTAGTTGGGCACTTTTCCTTCGTATAGACATTTAATCAAACACATGGTAGGCATAATATATGTAGACAACATTATACAAGAACCAAACATCATGATTCATATCTAATTTCATCTTCCAAGGGTTTTAATCCTAGGTTTACATGAATCTACATCTTTACTAGTCAATTCCACAGGAAATTTATCACCAAACATGGATTAAAACTCAATTGGTCATTATCAACATGAGCAACACAAACCCAACATGGAATTCATACAAAAATCCATACACTTGTATTTGAAAAGAGATTCTTAGACTTTATGGATTAAAGGATACCATGAATGAACACTATTCATGCCTTAGTTCATGATTTCATGAATATTGATGGTGAAACCTTCTGGAATTTGAATCCCCAATAGAAATCCTAGCTTGCTCTTGAGAGAAACTAGTATATTGTGGGTGAAGAATGACTAAATCACATGTTATTGGGTTTAAATAGGGGTAGGAAATTGACTCTTTTAACCCTTGGATGAGTCTTTAATTTTTGAAAAAATTTCTCGATTTTCATCCTTGGTGCGACGCGCAACTATCGTGCTAAGTCACTGGAAAGTGACAAATGGGAAATTGCACGGTGGTGCGATGCGGAGCTATTACATTTCCACCTTGTCTGTGAACTGAAAGTTTGGCGTGACGCCACTATCATGGAGTAACACTGGAAATTGACAATTGCCATTTTACCTATCTCTGTGACGCGCTGAAGGCTCAGGTGATACACTGTCTAACTAAAAAGGCTTTAACTCTTCACCTGGGTGTCGGATTAAGGTGAATTTGGTATCGATGGAAAGCTTATTTGATTCCTCACATGATAAAAATTAAAAATATTGAAAATACCATATTTACAAAAGTGGATTCATCTTTCAAATAAAGCTTCTAAAATTCTTGGAAAACTTTTCAAGCTAGAAAAAGTTTGAGGTGGATTAATTTGCTGCATACTTATGCTACAAGAATTTTCTTATAGGGAAAGGATCGAAAGGCCATAGAAAATCAAGTGGATTCCCACTTGTCTAGACTTGAGAAAGATGGTATATTAAAGAATGATGTTGAAATAAATGATGTTTTTCTTGGTTAGCAAGTATTGTTTGAATCTCATGGTTTGATCCCATAATTTGTCATTTATGATAATTTATTGGTGAGTGATATGATGCCTAAGTATTTGATCTTCCATCAACGGAGGATGTTTTTGGTGTGAAGCGAGGAATTTCTTTTAGGATAAGAGATATCTTTTTGAGTCTGTTCTAATATTATGTTATAAGATAATATCAATATAGTTTTTACCAAACCCAAATAATCACGTTGTTTTGAATTTAAGTCCTCTTTTCTAAATATTGACCCTTAAATTTACCAATTGAAATACATACCCTTCAAGAGCTCTCACCCTTGCTTTAAATTCTATTTTCATGTCACCGCACTTTTATTTAACTCACCATTATAGAAATCCCTAGTTGATTGTGAAAATTAGCATGCCTCATGGCCTTAATCGAGTAAAAACTATGAACTCTTGACTATAATATTGTCAACTAAAACCATTACAATTCTATTTATTGTACCTTTACTTTGTGAAATTGAAAGAACAATCATCATAGAATCCCAAAAGTAGTTATGTCTTTCAATTTTAATGACTTGCATGCTAGTTTTGTTCTCTTAAACCCATTTTCCTAGTTTTAGTTTTTCTGTAACTTCATTATATTGTTTATGACTAGTGAGAATGTGTCACAACTCAAACCCATTGTGAGTGGCACCAATAACCCTTTGGTGAAAGAACAATCTAAACCAAACACCAGTACCATTACTTATCTATTTTAAAATAAGAACAAAATACCAATTCAATTAATAAAACAAAAATCTCTAATAGTTTAATAAAATACAAAACTTAATCATCAATTCTAAAATGTCCCCAGAAACTGATGCTACCATGCTAAAAATCTAACTAGAATATGTCTATAGATATAACCCAAAAAATACTAACAATAAATAAAATACTCTTTGCCTAAAACAAGGGGACAAGATTGAAATAAGATCGATCCATGGCTTCTAGAAATATGAATACTTATCCTTGGATCAAATGTTGCTTTGTCAGCAACAAATGAGGTCTAATAGAAGCCACGAGAATATGTTCTACAATCAATAAAAACAAAAGCACATGGTAGTAACATTACAAAACCACTATGTGCAGGTAGGATCATAGACCAAATCAATTTAATTAATATTAATCACTAAAAGTTTGTAAAGAAGTAGAAAACATGTCACCTTAATATTATGCATTCAAATTAGTTTTTCCAGCACAATTCTACATTATACCAACCAAGCCAAGTAAATAAACAAAATTACAATTATGTATATAAGGTTCAATTAAAGGTCAATCACAACAAGATCCATTAAAAAAATTCTATTCATCACAACCTCAGAAGCATCCTATTATTGTACAATATCACATCCTAGATCATTTAAAGGACAATATCAATAACCAATGGTATGCACAAAGAAACAAAAGTATGAAAAATTAAATATAACTGGTTCACTCAGGAACCATAAATCTTTTCAAATCATGGTGTACATACATGTTAAGGGCCTAATGATTGTCCATGTAATGCCCCGTACTTTTTCTAGCTTGAAAAGCTTTCCAAGAATGTTAGAAACTTTATTTGAAAGATGAATTCACTTTTGTACAAATGGTATTTTCAAGATTTTCACTTTTTACCATGTGGGCAATCGAATAATCATTTCATCGATACTAAATTCGCCCAAATAAAATACCCAAGTAAAGAGTTAGAGCCTTTTTAGTGAGACAGTGTATCACCTGAGCCTTCAGCGTGTTGTGGAGATAGCTCACATGGCAATTGTCAATTTCCAGTGTTACTCCACGATGGCGTTGCGTCGTGCCAAACTTCCAAGTTGCAGGAAAGGTAGCAATGCAATAGCTCCGCATCGCACCACCATGCAATTTCATATTTGTCACTTTCCAATGACTTGGCACGATAGTGGCGCGTAGCGCCAAGGATGAAAATTGGGAAATTTTCTCAAAAATTAAAGATGCATCCAAGGGTTAAAAGGGTTAATTTTGTATCCCTATTTAAACTCAATAACACGTGATTTATTCATTCTTCACCCAAAATATACTAGTTTCTCTCAAGTTTCTCTCAAGAAGAAGCTAGGGTTTCTATTAGGGATTCAAATTCAAGAAGGTTGCACTGTCAATCTTTATGAAATCATGAACTATGGTATGCATAGTGTTCATTCAAGGACTCCTTTCATCCATGAAGTCCAAGAATCTCTTTTCAAATTCAAGTGTATGAATTTTTGTGTGAATTCCATGTTAGGTTGGTGTTGCTCATGTTGATAATGACCAATTGAGTTTTAATCCATGTTTGGTGATAAATTTCATGTGGAATTGACTAGTAAAGATGTAGATTCATGTAAAGCTAGGATTAAAACCCTTGGATGATGAAATTAGATATGAATCATGATGTTTGATTGTTGTATTATGTTTTCTACATATGTTATGCCTACCCTGTTATTGATTAAATGCCTATACGAAGGAAAAGTGCCTAGCTAGCATGATTTTATGAAATCCCCATGTTTGTACATGTTTATACATATCACATGTTTGATGAAGTGCTTCGATATTTGAATTATGAATTGTGTTGTTGGTCATGTGTTCAAGTAAGCCATGCTATGTCATTTTATTGTTATCGAGTCCTTGGGGTACTTGTATCCAAACATTTAGTTTTGTTCCTAGAGCCATGTTATGTTTTTATGATACTCTCAGTCAAGCTATGATTCATAGAACTCAGTCAGTCATGTGACTCAGGAAAACCAGAAATCTTAGAAATCTCAGTAATCTCAGTAGTTTAGGAATCTCAGTGATCTCAGTACTCAGTAATATCGGCAACCTCAGTATTCCCAGTCAATCTCAGTAACTACCGTACTCTCAGTCAGATCTCATAACTCATTACATTTCGTCTGTCAACGAAACTCAGTAAATTTAGTTTAGCTTCGCTAGACAATACCACTAGCATCAGTTCAATTGAGTTAATTAGTTCAGCTCAATTAATCAGTTAGATTCTTTCAGATTGGGGTAGGATTCAGCACCGAGCGAGCCTAGGGACGGGGACTCACCCGCTAGATAGGACTGAGATCCCTAGAAGCAATCCCTAAGTTCCAAAACTATATAGCCAGTGTAGGTACGAGATGTCACTCTTTAGATAGGACTGACATACACATGGATCACCCGTTAGAACATTTAAATATATGGGACTGATCCCAGGGGTCACCGGCTAGATTAAGACTGACTCCACAACAGTTGTCTTTACCAGTGGCACGACACTGACACCCTTCTAGATGGGTTTATAGGTTGGACCATAGTTAGCTTAGTATGGGGTGTGTCAGTTAGATGATACATCCCACAACTTCAGTTACTATATCTGGGCTGTCAGATACAGTCAATTTATCTTAGTAGTATAGATTTAAGATTGTCAGATACATTTACTCCTTGTCATTAAAAAAAACACTCCAGCATCACCCACTAGATAGGACTAATCTCAACTATGGTCAATCAGTAATGATATCATCAGATTTAGAGATCACCCGCTATATAGGATTGATCTCTGATTCAGTTACACAGATATAATAAGAAACTCAGGTAGTTCTATTAGATTCAGGACTATCAGATACAGTCACTCATGTTATCAGTTATATCATTTATCAAAACTTATGTTATTATCATTTAGCTTCAGGACTGTCAGATATAGTTAACTAGACCTGTTCTTTATAATTATAAATGTCAGACATAGTTATCTATGTATCAGTAACATCGTATCAGTCCCTCAGTATTCAGTATTACAGTATTAGTTTCTCACTCATCAGTGACTCAAATGTCAATATAGTTGACTCAGTAGTCAGAAATCAGTATCTAGTCCTATTATGATCTCAGTTTCAGTTATGTATGCATGCATGTAATCTCACGTTCATGTTAGTCAGTTAGTTAGAATTGTTCATGCATATTAACCTATTGCATTTAGTCTACCTCACTTTCATACCAGTACATTCAAAGTACTGACGCATTTGCGCTATGGTATCTTATACCATAGGTTTAGAAGAACGAGCTCTAGAGAACCAACATCATCCCAATTTAGCGATCAGAGTTAACAGTGAGTCCTCATCCTTCTAGGACATGTGATCACATTACTATTTCAGTTTTCAATTTATTTCAGTAGTTGGATTTAGTGGGGACATGTCCCACAACTCCTTATTAAGACAGTTTTGAGGCTTTCAGACTACATTATGTTTAGACAATTATCTTAGTTGTTTTGGTATTCTCATACCATATTTTTCTGTTATGTACTAGCATTGAGCATATGGACTTTTATTTCATTTTTCCGCATTTATGAAAATATTACTATTATTTATTTCTCAGTTTACAAATATTAGTCATGGGTTAGCTTGTGGTCCTTCAAGGTCATAGGCACCGTGTAGCATTTTGGGTACCAGATTTGGGGTGTTATAGCTATTTAGGACTAGGTCCGTAGAAGCAATCCCTAAGTTCCAAAACTATGTAGCCAGCGTAGGTATAAGATGTCACCCGTTAGATAGGACTGACATACTCAGGGATCACCCGCCAGTTTAGCACTAATACTAGGGATCACCCATTAGATTAGGATTGACTCCGTAGCAGTTGTCTTTACCCATGGAATCTACTATCACCCTTCCTACTGGGGTTACAGGTTGGACTCCACTAATTGTAATGACCTGATTTGCTGAATCGGAATGCTACACAGTGCTCATGACCCCAAAGGACCACAAGCTAACCCATGACTAATATCTATACCTGTATACTACATAAGATAACGTAATAATGCGAAAACATGTACTGAAAGTCCATAAGGTTTGATCACGAACATAACTGAATAACATAACATCTGTGTAGGGTAAGAGAATACCCAAAAAAACTAAATTCTAAAACATGATAGTCTGTATCTAGTCTGCATCTATTCTGCATCTAGTCTGAAAGCCTTTACTGTCTAAAGAAACTGAATAAGGAGTTGATAGGATATGTCCCCAACTAACTTCAACTAATAACCTAATCAATGAAATTCTAGAAAATCATTATGTCCTTGAAGGATGAGGACTCAGTTGTATTCTGACTGCTCAATCTGGAATCTTCTGCTAATTTAGAACTCATGTCTCTGAACCTATGGTGTAACATAAAAAGAAAGAGCCATAGCACGAATGCGTCAGTATATATGTTCCGAGTATACATGTGAGGTAGGCTATATACAATGGTTCACATGCATGAATAATACAAACTGACTGTTTAACATGAACGTGAGAATACATGCATAAATACGTAATTGTAACTAACAACATGATATCTACTTAAATGCAAAGGTCCCACACGAACAAGTGAAAATGGTCTTATCTTTGTCCTCAAGAGCAATAGAGATTTTATTATACCCTAATTAACCATTAAGTAAACAATACCATCCTCTACCTATAAAAGGATCTGACACCTGATCCATAAAAGCCATTAGAAAGTGATATTTTAGGGTCCATTTATTTATCTTTCTGTAGTCTATTCACACACGTTATGTTATGAGTGGCTTTAATGGAATAAACTTATTTTTATCATTTGGGACTGCAACAATCTGACTTTTATTCAACACATATTAGATAAGGATTACCTAATTAATATGTGTGATGGGGTAAACCATGCCTACAACCAATTACTTAATAATATGCTTCTTCATAACCTCTTGCATAGGTGGATTCAATATAAAAAAATGTTAAATTCTAGGAATACAATAAATCTCCAGCTGAATTCTATGGGTAAAAATATAAGAAGGGATCTTGATAAAATCTGTAATAGTCCAACAAATTGTAAGACCCTGCAAAATTCTAAGTCTAATTCAACCCCTTAAAGCTTGATTAGGGATCTCATACTTAGAAAATTTTAGCAAAGTGTTAAGACTTAGACTCTTTTAAATCCTTCTAACTTTAAGGATTTATTTCATGACCTTCCCAACCTTCGTTTGTTGATATTTAAGTCGATTCACGATGGGTCAAGTCAATAGTACATCTCGGGTGAGTTTCAGAATTTTCGGACAAGCATAAGGGCATATTTGGATTCCTAAACTAGTAGCTCATGGTTATATACCCATATTTCCCTAGCTATAGTGGCAATCCAAGAAGGGCGACGCTTTGCACAGTCCAGCGCTCCACGCAGGTTGGCGCCTTGGCTATTCTGGCTTGGGTAATTTCTGCAGTCCACCCCTAAAATTTTAAGGGAAAAAGGGTCAATTTCTTTCACCTTATTCAGCCATAAATACGGAATTTAGCCCTAATTCACCAAAATATACTCTCATCCTCTCAAGCTCTCTCAAGAACAAGCATTAGGGTTTTCAATTTAAGATCCAACACTTAAGAATTTCATTGTCAATCTTCTTAAAGTAAAGCATTAAGGTATGTTAGATGTTTATTCATATGCCCCTTCCACCCATGCAGCCCAAGAATCTATTTTCAAAATACAAAGACTGTATATTTATGAGTTTTCATGTTTTACTTGAATTAGAATTCATGTTCATGTTGTTGTTATGTTTTGATTCATGTTTTATTTTACAAGATCCAAGAATTGATCCTAGTGTGTGATGATTTGCATGATGTTCATGATAAACCCTTCAAATTGTAAGTTTATTGATGTATCCATGATAATTGGATGTATTGATTGTTGTAGGACCAAAGCGTACTTCCTATATGTTTGATAAAATTCCTACGTGAATAAAATAGTGTTGTTATAGCATGTTGACAGGAAATTTCCATTAATGTACAAGTTAATGCATGCCAAGTGTTTGATGAAAGACCACGTTGAATGAATCATGAGACATTAGTATGAATTCCTATTTAGGTACAAGTTTATGACTTTCATGTGGATAAGTTGACAAAGTTGTGAGATGTTAGTATGTGCACAAACCTATGCCCAACAAGTTTTTGATGAAATGTCTCTATAGATGAATTATGAACAAGTGTGTATTGTTATACATTACTTATTATGTTATCATGTCTTGGGGGTATCTAATACCCAAAAATTTAGTTGATTGCCTAGAGACTATGTCAGTTTTTAGATACTCTCAGTCTATCCATGATCAGTAGAACACAGTTAGTTACAGAAATTAGGACATACTCAGTAATCTCAGTATCAATCCAGTCTAGCTCAGTAATTGATTCAGAACTCAGAAGCATTCAGTCAGTTATTAGAATTCAGTTGTATTTCATCAGTCAACCAAACTCAATAACTCAGTCAAGTTTAGTTAAATAGTATGATCAGTAACAACTCAGTCAGGCCTAGTATGAATTAGAAAAATAGTTTATATTCTTTAAATTGGGAGTATTTTCAAGATATTCACTTCTTATCATGTGGGTAATCAAATATGCTTTCCTTAGATACCAAATTCTCCCAAATCCGACACCCGAATGAAGAGTTAGAGCCATTTTATTGAGAAAGTGTATCACCTGAGCCTTCAGCGCGTCGCGGAGATAGCTCAAATGGCAATTGTCAATTTCCAGTGTTTCTCCATGATAGTGGCACGTCACACCAAAATTTCAAGTCACAGACAAGGTGGTAATGCCGTAGCTCTATGTCGCGCCACCGTGCAATTTCCCATTTGTCAGTTTCTAGTGACTTGGCGCGATAGTGGCGCGTCGCGCCAAGGATGAAAATAAGGAAATTTTTTCAAAAATTAAAAATGCATCCAAGGGTTAAAAGGGACAGTTTTCCAGCCCTATTTAAACCTAATAACACGTGATTTAGTCATTCTTCATCCAAAATATACTATTTTCTCTCAAGTTTCTCTCAAGAACAACCTAGGATTTTTATTAGGGATTCAAATTGAAGAAGGTTTCACTGTCAATCTTCACAAAATCATGAACTAAGGCATGGATAGTGTTCATTCATGGTCTCCTTTCATCCATTAAGTCCAATAATCTCTTTTCAAATTCAGGTGTATGGATTTTTGTATGAATTCCATGTTCGGTTTGTGTTGCTCATGTTGATAATGCCCAATTGAGTTTTAATCCATGTTTGGTGATAAATTTCCTATGGAATTGACTAGTAAAGATGTAGATTCATGTAAACCTAGGACTAAAACCCTTGGAAGAAGAAATTTGATATGAATCATGATGTTTGGTATTTGTATAATGTTGTCTACGTATATTATGCCTACCATGTGTTTGATTAAATGACTATACAAAGGATAAGTGCCCAACTAGCATGATATTATGAAATCCCCATGTTTGTACAAGTTTATGCATATCACATGTTTTATGAAGTACTTCAATGTATGAATTATGAATTGTCTTGTTGGTCAAGTTTTCAAGTAAGCCATGCAATGTCAGTTTCTTCTCATCGGGTCCTGGGGGTACTTGTACCCGAACATTTAGCTTTGTGCCTAGAGACATGTCATGTTTTCAAGATACTCTCAATCAAGCTATGATCCATAGAACTCAGTTAGTTATGTGACACAGGAAAACCCAGAAATCTTAGTAATCTCAGTAGTTTTGTAATCTTAGTGATCTCAGTACTGAATAATCTCAGCAAACTCAGTATTTCCAGTCAATCTTAGTAACTACAGTACTCTCAGTCAGTCCTCAGAACTCAGTACATTTCGTCAGTCAATGGAACTTAGTAAATTCAGTTTAGATCCACAAGATAATACCACTAGCATTAGTTTAGTTCAGTTAATTAGTTAAACTCAGTTAATTAGTTCAGATTCTTTCATATAAGGGTAGGATTCAGCACCAAGCGATCCTACGAATGGGGACTCACCCGCTAGAAAGGACTGAGATCCCTAGAAGCAATCCCTAAGTTCCAAAATTATGTAGCCAGCATAGGTACGAGATGTCACCTGTTAGATAGGACAAACATACTCATGGTTCACCCGCTAGCATATTTAAAAGTATAAGACTGATCCCAGGGGTTACCCATTAGATTAGGAATGACTCCATAATAGTTGTCTTTACTAGTGGAACGATACTGACACCCTTCCAGCTGGGGTTATAGGTTGGACCCTAGTTAGATTAGTTTGGGGCATGTCGGTTAGATGAATACATCCCATAGTTTCAGTTATAGTAATAGGACTGTCAGATACAGTCAATTCAGCTCAGTAGTATAGATTTAGGACAGTCAGATACATTCACTCCTTATCATTATAAATAGACTTTTGGATCACCCACTAGATAGGAGTGATCTCAACTATGGTCAATCAGTAATGGTATAATCAGATTTAGAGATCACCCGCTGATAGGACTGATCTCAGATTCAGTTACTCAGATATAGTACAAAACTCAGCTAGTTCCATTAGATTTAGGACTATCAGATATAGTCGCTCATGTTATCAGTTACATCAGTTATCAGAACTTATGTTATTATTATTCAGCTTCAGGACTGTTAGATATAGTCAACCAGACCTGTTCTTCATAATCAGAACTGTTAGACAAAGTTTTCCATGTATCAGTCCCCTAGTATTCACTAATACAGGATTAGTTTCTCACTCATCAATGACTCAGATGTCAATATTAGTAGAATCAGTATTTAGAACTCAGTTTCCAATCCTATCATGATCTCAGTTACAGTTACGTATGCATGCATGTAATCTCACATTCATGTTAGTCAATTAGTTAGTATTGTTCATGCATATGAACCTATTTTATTCAGTCTACCTCACTTGCATACCAATATATTCAAAGTACTGACGTATTTTTGCTATGGTGTCTTATACCATAAGTTTAGAAGCACAAGCTCCAGAGAACCAATTGCGTCCCAGTTCAGCGATCAGAGTTAGTAGTAAGTCCTCATCCTTCGAGGACATGATGATCATATTACTATTTCAATTTTTAGTTTATTTTAGTTGTTGGAGTTTGCTGGGGACATGTCCCATCAACTCCTTATTCAGACAGTTTAGAGGCTTTTAGACTACAGTATGTTCAGACAATTATCTCAGTTGTTTTGGTATTCTCATATTTTTTTAATTATGTACTAGTATTAAGCCTTATGGCCTTTCAGTTCATGTTTCTGCATTTATGATATTATTACTATTATTCAGTGCTCAGTTTACAAATATCAGTCATGGGTTAGCTTGTGGTCCTTCGGGGTTATGGGCACCGTGTAGCATTCTAGGTACTAGATTTGAGGCATTACAACTATTTAGGACTAGGTCCCTAGAAGCAATCCCTAAGTTCCAAAACTATGTAGCCAGCATAGGTATAAGATGTCACCCATTAGATAGGACTGACATACTCAGGGATCACCCACCAGTTTAGGACTAATACTAGAGGTCAGCCATTAGATTAGGACTGGCTCCATAGCAGTTGTCTTTACCCATGGCATGTACTGTCACCCTTCCTGATGGGGTTACAGGTTGGACCCCATTAATTATAACAACCTGATTTGCTGAATCAGAATGCTACACGGTGCTCATGACCCCGAAGGACTACAAGCTAACCTATGACTGATATTTGTACCTGTATACTGCATAAGATAACATAATAATGCAGAAACATGCACTTAAAGGCCATAAGGTTTGATCTTGAACATAACTGAATAACGTAACATCTATGTGGGGTAATAGAATACCCCAAAAAACTGAAGTCTAAAACATGATAGTCTATATCTAGTTTGCATCTAGTCTGAAAGACTCTACTGTCTGAAGAATCCGAATAAGGAGTTGATAGGACATGTCCTCAACTAACTCTAAATAATAAGATAATCAATGACATGCTAGAAAATCATTATTTCCTAGAAGGATAAGGACTCAGTTTTACTCTGACTGCTGAATCTGGAATCTACTACTGATCTGGAACTCGTGTCTCTGAACTTATGGTGTAACATAAAAAGAAAGCACCGTAGCGTGAATGCGTTAGTACATATGTACCAAGTATACATGTGAGGTAGTCTATATGCAATGGTTCACATGCATGAATAATGTTAACTGACTGTCTAATATGAACATGAGAATATATGCATAAATACGTAACTATAACTGACAATGTGATAACATGATACTGATACCCTGGTAGCATGAATACTAAGTTTGGACAATAATACCATGACATAACTGATAACATGAATAACTGTATCTAAATATAATTTATACTATGGGTTACTGTAGTTGACAGTCCTAAATCTGATGGAACTATCTGAGTTTCGTACTGTATCTGAGTTGATTGTATCTAACAGTCCTAAAATCTAAAGAACTATCTTAGTTCTGTTACTGAGACTAATTGACTGTATATGACAGTCCTAATTCTGTATCATGAAATTGTGGGAAGTAGTATCTAACCGACATGCCCTAAAGGTGCTATGATAGCTGAGCTAGGGTCCAGTCTATGCCCTGATTGGAAGGGTGTCAATACCGCACCACTGGTAAGGACAACATGTGAGTAACCCTCATATAAAAGGTAAATCTAGAGAGAACGGTGGGAACCCTCACATTACAGGCTAAGCCACCTCATCTACCCTCATATAATAGGCTACGGTGTCTCAACCTATGCTGGCTACATAGTTCTGGAACACAAGGATTGCTTCTAAGAATCACACCCTTAAACGATAGGTGAGTTTCCATCCTTTGGTTCAGTTTGTGCTAATTCCTACTCCCATATGAATAGACACTGAACATGATTTACTGAACTGAACTGAGCATAGACTGAGTTATGGAATTTCCATGGCTGACGAAATGCTACTAATAACTGACAACTGACTAAGTCATCAGATCATGGAGATTTTTCCTGGGTCATAAGACTATCTGAAGTCTAAGAGTTCATAGCTTGACTGAGAGTATCGTGAAAACATGACATGGATCTAGGCACACAACTAATATTTTGGGTACAAGTACCCCCAGGACTCGATAAAAGGAAATTGGCATATCATGATTTACTTGAAGACTTGACTAAAATCATAATACATACTACATTCATAGGAGTCTTTCAACAAACATGTAATAGGAATAAACTTGTACATACATGGGGATTTCATGATATCGTACTAGTTAGACAATTTTCCTTCATCTAGGTATTTAATCAAGCATCTTGTAGGCATAGTACATGTAAAGCACATTATACAACAATTAAACATCATGCTTCAATTACAATTCCATCATACAAGGTTTTAGTCATGAGATTTCGTAAATCTTTATCTATACTAATCAAACCACATGCAATTTTTCATCAAATCATGGAATAGAAATCAATTCCTCATTTATCAACATAAAAGGGAACATACAAAGCATGAAAACATGAAGAAAATCCATAACTTGTAGATAAAAAGGACTCTTGGACTTCATGGATAAAAGGAGTCCATGAATGAACACTATGCATACCTTATTTCATGATTTCATGAAGATTGATGGTGAAACCTTCTTGAAATTGAACCTTCTATGAAAACTCTAGCTTAAGTTCTTGAGAGTGTTTGAGGAAAACATCAATATTTTAGATGAATAAGGGCTAAATCCCATGTTTGGAAGCTTATAGGGGGGGATAGACCCTTTTAACCTTGGACACGTAATTAAATTTTCAGTAAAATTTCCCAAATTGGGCCCTTGGTGTGACGCGATGTTATCGTGCTATCTCACTAGAAATTGACAAATAGGAAATTGCATGGTGGCACGATGCGGAGCTATCGCGTTGCCACCTTGTCTACAACCTGGAGGTTTGGTGCGACGTGTCAATATTGCTGAGTAACACTGGAAATTGACAATTACTATTTGAGCTACCTTCGTGACGCATTGAAGGCTCAGGTCAAACACTGTCTCACTAAAAAGGCTCTAACTCTTCGTTCGGGTGTCAGATTTGGGCGAATTATATATTGATAGAAAGCTTATTCAATTTCCCACATGATAGGAAGTGAAAATTTTTGAAATACCATGTGTATAAGAATTAATTATTATTTCAAAGCAAGTTCTAACATCTTTGAGATGATTTTCGAGGTAAGAAAAAGCATGGGTATTACTCTAATTCAGATTCAGGGCATGTCAGTTAGATGATTACCTCCTACAATATCATTTTCAGATTCAGTCTTAGAAATAGAACTCAGTTTAGTATCCCAGGAATTAGGACTGTCAGATACAATTATGTACTCATGCTTGTATCCTCATTCAGTAAACTCATGTTATTCAGTCAGTATTATTCATGAATATAAACCCTTGCATTTAGCCTTACCTCATTTGGCATACTAATACATTCCCACGTACTAACACATCCTTTTTTCTTGTTCTATGGTTTCTTATTCCATAGGTTCGGATGCTCAAGTTCCCAACTACGCATAGATAGCTTCAGATTTAGCTAGCAGAAGTTGACTAGAAGTGTGTCCTCATCATTTGAGGATGTTATTTTATTTCCTCATTTCATTAGATTAAACATTTTAGTAGATGGAGTTAGTTGGGGGATTGTCCCATCAACTCCTCAGATCAGACAGTTTTAGAGGCTTTTTTAGACTACAGTATTTTCAGACAGATATGTTAATTTGTATTGTTATACCTTATACAGTATTATATCAGTATTGAACCTTATGGCATTTCAGCCCATTATTCCATATTATACTGTATTGTTATTCAGTATTTGTAGCAGGTACCAGTCATGGGTTAGCTCGTGGTTCTTCAGGATTATGAGCATTGTGTAGCATTTGGGGTACCAGACTTGGGGCATTACACTAATTGTCTTCTTCAATTACTTAAAAACAAACATAAGAGCTTTCATTTATAAGTTAAGTAAATTACCTGCAATAATAAATAAAAGAGTTTCATTGGATCCACTAAAGGCATATCAAAGTTAAGATGGAAAAGCCTTAATCTCCCAAATTAGAGGCTCCTTAATAAGGATATCTCAAGCATCACCTCATTAAGCAAATAAATGACAATTACAACACTTATCTCATTTGGATGTTTTATTTATCAACAGACATTAAACAATACTTCTTCATTGTTCTACTAAAACCTCAATTAACTCTTTTCTATATCAATATGTATAATTCTAGTAGCTAAGAATAGTTATCCCAAGATGAAGAGAAACTTAAAATCAACCTCGAAGTTTAAGATCAGAAAATTAGTGAAAAAAATAAAGGTCTTAACCTTTATTTTTTTTACTAATTCCCATAAGACACTTAACAATATGATCCAGCATAAGTAACTACATAATCATCAATTTTGGGGCTGCTAAGCTCTATTTGAAAACAACAAGTGATATTAGATTGATACTTGAATAAAGATCTCATTATGCCTTTGCAAAATTAAATGCTAAAATAGTGCATGGAATAGTAAATGCATTGGTATCATCTTTTTCCCTGCATAAGTAAATGAGAATTTGTTGCACTATAGTGGTGCAAATTATCAGCCAACTTAAAACTCATAGTTTTCTTCTTTTTGACTAGATGCTTCGTAAAATTTGGCATAACCCAATAAGCTCTAGTGCCTCTAACAATGAGATGTTTTTATACAACTACTTCAATTTGGATATGAATTTTTTGAATTTTTCATCTTCCACCAACTTCTTCAAACACCGTAGAAAGAGAGGTGGAGGCTTAAGAATGGGAATCAATGACTTTGAGACCCCCTTTTCCTCTGATTATTTACACTAGTCTCCTTTGAATCTACTGGAGACTTTACATCCCCTTTTTAGCCCTCATCAACCTTAATATGATCTTAAAGATTGGCTAAATATTTATAGCTATATAATATTCTGCAGCAACATAATCATCCATCCTCGATAATAAATGGTTTGGGATTTTCGTTCACATGTTTTTCACTTTTATTAGTGATTACCAAATGATGGTTATCATTTCTTAGGTTTGGAACAATATCACAAGGCAAAGTTAATAACGTCCAAACAATACCTCTCTCAGATGATAATACGGTGGTTGTCAAAATATGGTAAGCCAAAAAAGGTTAGGGTCGAATCCCATGGGAACACATAGAATTATGACTATCAGCAGTTGTAGTCCGCGTGGAACAAGAAAAGTAAATGAGGGTTTTTGTATAGTAATCTCGAGCAAGTAACTATACAAACTTCGGTTGTAATCAGTCATAGGTGAACACTAGAATTGTGTTCCCCTAGCTTCTAAAATCTGTAGGATTATTGTGCTTTGTTTAACCAACCTAATACTTTGCATATTGAATCGATACATTATTTACCTTCTACAGTCATTTGTACAAGCAGAAGGATTTCACCCTGTACTATTTGAGTCTCAGGATGTCATCTTACTAAACCATATATTGATCCCAGTTAAATATTACCTTTTAAATCACTAGTTATTAGATGCAATCTAACCATTTTACTATGACAAAACCTAGAAGCATCGATTGACAATTAAACTCCAAATTACTGTTGTCTTTTTCTTTTACTAGTCACTACTCCTCTTTTGGAGTAAGCAACAATATCTAAGGGGATCTTAATTTGTGAACCGATTAAGAAAACTATCATAACAAAGATAAAGCAATGCATGAATGGGTATTGGTTTAGAACAACGAAAGCACTTTCCCTACTTTGTTAATTCATCAGGATTTCCACAACCCTAGCTATGGGTTTTAGCTATTCATGCTTGTGAAGAAATCAATATCATTCATAATTGAAAGCATAGATGAAATCACAATGATAATAAGTAATAAAACGCACAACCGTAACTGAATTAATGAACCAAAGTCAATGCAATAGAATCCCAAGATCAAAATTAGATCGTGGAATCAAAATGTATTTGTGTGTATCAAAAGTGCATAATTCCAACTAAGAACGCATAAAGGTTATTTATAGTACATGAGGAAACTCTAAAACCGAAGCCCGAACAAAATGGAAAAAAATAGGGTCGGTGGCCATATGTGGTCTGTACCTGCGGTCTAGAACTAGGCACAGGTAGTACCTGTAGTCCAGACTCTAGGGGCAGGTACAGGGCATAGGTATCGATGGAAAAAATCCTACAAGTCAGCTCTCTTGATTTAGGAATTTTGGTACTTGCTTTGCCTATTTGCGGTCTGTAGGTCCTATATGTGGTCCATAGGTCGATGTAGTAAGTGTCGGGAGTTATCTTTCTAGCTCTTCTTTGATTCCCGAATATGATTTGATCATGATCAATCTAGAAAGAGTCTCAAACATCCATAATTCTCAAAAAGTAGCCAAGAACACATTTTTTCACCTCTTTCACAAACTTATCATCCAAAATGTGATGTCTTGCCTAACATACCCAAAACACATCATATCTAATAAAATAACCTCAAAAACATGTATATTTTCTTTGTTTTAAGCATCGAAAGTGCTATATTTATATAGCACATCAACACCCTCAACTTAGAACATTTGCATGTCCTCAGGAAACAAAACGCAAAAAAAATAATGCTTAACTAGGAGACTTTAATCTATTCAAGGCAAGCAGTCAACACTTAAAGCTCAGAACACAACACCCCATCCAATCTTACTTTTCAAAACCAACTGTGTATGAACATGAAGCATAATAATGTGTCATAATGGGATCAAGTGACAATTACATTAGCAACAGAGAACCACTCATATATACAAGTTACACTACTCGAAACAAATAAATAGCTAGCAATATGACTCAAGTTCCCTCATAACAAGGATGTCCCACTCGCTTATATGAAATAATGCAAATCAATGCAGGGATGGTCAAGGGACAATCAGACTCAGAAGAGAAGTTCCAATCAATGCATGTCAAATACCATAGGCTTGCCCTTATTTTCTTTACCTTAGAATTAAGGTAGTAAAAGAAAGATCACTATAGGTCTTTGCTCGGCTTGTAATGTAGACTTGGGGGATGGTATGATACATATGGACATATCAAGTGACTAAGACTCCTTGGTACTACACTAACATTGGGGTCTCACTTACTAGCCAATTTTCTTTTTATTACACCCTTATTTCTCTTTTTTTATTCTTTATTGCATATTCAGGATGGGTGTGGTCTTTTATTCTTTCTGTTTTGTAATTTTTCTTTTATTACCACACCTAACGCTGCCAACTTTTTTCTCTTATTTTACCCTTATTCATACCTATTTTACACTATGCACCCCTATTATAGCCACCCTTAACTTAGGCATTTTGCCTATGGTAAGTTGCATAATATCCATGGAGGATCAAGGAAAAAATAGGTTTATTATAATATAAATGGGAAGGTGAATGGTGAAACAAGAAAAATAGGCTACAAGGCTCAAAATAGGGATCAAGGGACATAACTCACATATGAAAAGTAATTTAGGCTAAAAGGGGACTAAAATAAAAAACATGGCCTATGATCCTTTCCTAACGGTTTATCTATCAACCTAGGCAAGACTAACCAGAAAAGTTCTAAATTCTACACACAAAGGGAACTAGGTAGTATCTCACACACATATAGCACAGAGTCAATAATACCAATAACTACCTATCTGTTTCAGGCAATTGTTGGAAAATGATTATCATGTCCCTAATTCTAATGTCATAACAAGATCCACATTGTTCACACATATATACATTCATATAGTACTAAAACACAAATTTTTAGAGGTGTATAAAAATAATTGAAAACATGAGTACTACCCTAAATACTTAAAATCTCCTAATTACATAAAAACAACCTAATACAAGATAAAATTCAATACAACACAAATTATCCTAGACATGTTAATTCTTCAACCATACCACGGCCAACAGGAAAAGAAGAATAGTGATAAAAATCTATGATGGTATGGTATTCCCTCCACCAATGAAAAACTGTGCACTGTCCTCAATGTGCTAAAACAAAGTAAAAAAGAGGAATGTGAGAACTTACTTGGGATGCATTGGGCACCCGAATCATGAGCAACCCCAAATGGGGGTATATCAGCTGATAAGGCGGTGGTGGTGGCAGTGCACTACTGGATGATATACCCATCGCTTAAATACATGCTTCTTCTTATTGATGAATGTAGAATCCATTGACTCATGTCTGGCCTTTTTAACAGCCTGATGATATGGTAAATCAGGGTCCTGTAAGTCATTGATCTGACCAGTCTTAGCCCTAATTTTTAGGACCTCATCTTCACCCTCTACAAGGAAATAAAACTATCTCAGTGCTTACGAAGGCAATATCTAAACCACCTGGGGTATAACTGAGGGAGTGGATGCAACACAGCTCACTATGAGAGAGCGTACCTCTGCACATAATATATCAAACTCCTCTCTTATTTTGGATAAATTTGGTGCATCTGTATTTGTGAATCGGGCTATAACCTGTCTCTCAAACTCATTGAGCCATGTATGAAAGTTGGAACGTAGCTTGAACTGTGCATCACTCAGTATGGCCTCCTATCTGGCTTATGCTTGCTCAAATCTAGCCCTAACCCTTGATCTCATCTACTCATAGAGGGTAGTCATGTTAGTCTCAACAACCCTCACTCTAGTATTGGTGGCCCTTTGGCTGTCCACTAAGCTCTACAAGAACTCACTAGATATAGTGATCATACCTGAGAAGAAGTTGTAGTGGATGGGTGAGTAGGATCTGAAGGTAAACCCACCGGCTCTAAGGTCAAAGTTGGGGATGAAGAAGAAGTAGTTGGTGTCCCCTTTCCTTGTGTACTGGATTCTGGAGCCTCTCTCTACTCCCCTATCTCCATATTAATACTAACACCTATATCACCTTGATATGACTCATCAGGCTTTATGGAGACTGTTGCTCCCTCAGTCTGCGCCCATGGTACTGTTGCCTGCTATCTTTATCTCCAATAAGAGCCTGGAGATACCAGATCCCTCATAGTCCTAATTTATACAGTATGTATTTCAAGTACCCTCTCATTTACACCTGTATCACATACATATCTACCTCATCGCATAGCCTCTGAATTAGCTAGGAAATGGCAGATTAGTCAAATCCCCAAAGGCTCTATCATGTAACTCATACATGAGGATGGCAGAAAAATTAACAACATAACTAGACATCATACAAGCAACCAGTGTAGCTCCCTCCTAAGTCAACATATTATCTAAAGTAGTGGGAATCAGTTGATGGCTAATCAACAACCACAAAAAATTGGCCTCAAATGTCAATAGGCCCTTTTTCATCACCGCATTCCCCTCAATACATAAGGTCGCATCACCCAAAGGTGAAATATAACTTGCTATCCACCTTTTCATCTAGACCATCTTATGTTAGTATTAAACTTCCCACATGATATGTTGATCATGTTCAATCCTCATTCTATGGTTGCACTCAGCTGTATATGTAGGAGTAATATAATCTGGGCCAAGGATAACTCTGCGGATAATCTCTATCGATATATCAACTCTGAACCCTCTAACTAGCGTGTGCTCAAGCTGTGGCTACCTAGCAAATCTTACTAGGCCTGGATGTCTATGCATAGGAAGGACGTCAGTGGCTCTTTAGGATGCATAAGATTCTCATACCATAGCTGGGCTATAAGAACCCAATGGCCTAGTCATCCACTCTTAATGATATCTATCAAATATTACCCAAAACTGTGGTACTCAATCTATCCCCAATAGGTCAATATAGCACTCCTCATTAATACACCTCGTAGGCCTGCCTGCCTCTCAGATACGACTTCTAATAGTATAAATCACCCATATCCCTTCCATACACCATCTCTGATGTCCCTCCATGAGAGGTACATCTGAGACAAGTGAGAGAGCAAGACTCTTCCCCCTGTTGTACTAAATCATCATAGGTATCCTACTCTATACCCTCCTCAGACAAGGGCCCATCTATCTATTACACAATAGTAGTGGTACCTTCCTCAGACTGGGGCACTATTGATGTCTCCACCTGCTCTACGTTATCAGATAAATCCTAGGACCCCTCTTAAGACTGAGGGCCCTAACCAACAATCTATAAAGTAGATGCAGAATCTATCTCCTAAGTATCATCATTATCATCAGTTGAAGGAGTGTGTGATAGTTATATCTTAGATAACTTCATCCTTGGTCAGGCTTTAATTTACTAAGCAGCCTGGTGAGTCTGTCCTCTTTGTGACTCTCTGTGTCACCTCAACTTCAATATCTCTATGTTGCTGCCTTAGGTACTCATCCACTGAATCACTTGGTCAGGAGACTGGTCAAGAGACTCTACCCATGTCCTCGAAGTACTATCTTTTATCTTCTTCACAGCCTTAGGTGCCATACATGCCTAAAAAAGCAATTATTAGTTCCAACAAAAGTGAGGGATAACAAAAGTTGAAGAAAAACTCAAAATTCAAAAAGTTTAAATTTTTCCTCAATTTTCACACCCCTATAACCTATTTGAAATCCCAAAAAGCCCAATGTGCATGCACCTATCATAAATCATAGCTTTCAAAGCAAACAAACATGCTTAACTAGCGGTATTACTTTCATTTATTAAAATTCAACTTTTAGTTGGGGCCTAACTTTAGATTTTACTTCAAGACAAGACCCTACATTATGGTTTTAGGATACATCAAGGCTCCTACATACAATCAGGTTAGATTCTATATATTTTATAATGGAATACACATATACTCTTGTTTAAAAAATTTATAGATCAATATATAACCATTAGGAGCCGAGAAAGTTAACTCTTTTATGATGAACTGAAAGTGAATAATCAAGAAGTCAAGAAAACCAAATCTGAAACTTGGTTTTAGCATGTTGGAACAAGTTGATATCTCAAATAAGTGTTAATTAAGCCTTTACTTAAATGTGGGGTTAGTTTGCATTTGAGATAATGCATCAAAACCCCCCCTAAACTTGTCTCTCCAACTTACTTTAGCACTTAAACTAATCTTCTATTTATTTACCCCCCTTCACATCTTTAAAGTTTATTAATTCCCCCCCTCCCCCCCTTAATATATAATATCACTCTCACAACAGAGAGTGTATCACACTGCTGACACATCAATGCCACATCAGCGCTAGATCACCGCCACATCATAGCCACGTAAATAAAGTATTTTCTTAATATTTTTATATATAAATATTATATATATATGTATATACATATTTTAAAATATATAAAGTATTTTAAATTAAAAAAATACCCCACCCCCCATTTTCCATCTTCTTCACAACCACCCACCCTTTCTTCCCCTCCCCCTTCCCGTCTAACCCCATCTACCCCTACACTACCACACCTAAAATTACCCCCATCCACCTCCGTCCACCCCCACATATCCACACCTAAACATATCCCCATCCACCTCCGTCTACCCCTACATAACCACACCTGCAGGTTTTTTGGCAAAAATTCCAAAAAAAATTTGCCGAAAAACTCAACCCACTTGAAATATTCAATACCTCCATCAAAAAATATCATAAAATAATGATAAAAAAATCAACCCACATAAAAATTTGATCAAATCAACACCAAATTCTCTAAAATCAACAACCAAACATCCAAACTATGTAGATTTTTTAATTTTCAAATTTAATTTAATTTTTTTTTATTGACATAAGGGTTCGAAGGAGGATAAATTAAAGGTGGGGGTGGCAGCTTTCGTAGTTGGAGGAGAAATGAGGTGGGGTGTTGGCGGGTTTGGTGGTGGATTTGGTTAAGGAGGAGTGGTGTTGGCAGTTTTGGGGTGGGATGGGTGAAGAAGATGAGGAATTATTTTTTTCTTTAAATATATATATATATATATATATATATATATATGTATATATGTAGATATATATAAGTATTTTTTAAAAAAAATACTGTTCATACATTTTATTATTTTTTTTAAAAAATGACACGTCTGCATAATGGGGAAAATTAATTCACTTTAAAGATGTTAAGGGGGAAAGCAAATACAAGATTAGTTTAAGTGCTAAAGTAAGTTGGGGAAACAAATTTAGGGGGGTTTTGATACATTATATCTTTGTATTTTAAGAGAAAAGTTTGAAGTCAAGAGAAAACTGAAGTTTTGAGGATTAGAATAAGGTTAAGGTTGTTTAAATGTAGGTGGGGAGTGTCAATGTGTTGGTGGGCCCAAAATTTAAATTAAAAATTGATCCAATAAACATCCTACCCATGACAGCTACGTACGACTTGCACCTACGGTCAGGCTGTGGGCGCAGGTGCCACCTATGGCCATTAGGTGGTGGGTTCATGTGCCGGGGAAAAAAATTATCCTATTTTCCAGCAATCTGGACTTGGTGTTTCAAAAATTTTCTAGCTAATTATGGTCTCGAAACCTAAATTTGAGGTTCAAAAGTATGATTAGATGCCAAAGTCCACAACCTTTCATTTTTTTCATCCTCAAAATTTCAACTTTTTAGCTTATTACTCAACTTATCGTGTGGGACTTTTGACCATGATAGGTTGATCACATAGCCCTCTTACCTGGAAATCAATAAATATAGCAATTTTAACCATATTTTGGGTATGTCCAAGAGCTAAAAACCTACAAAAAGAAAAACAACAAAAATGTGAACGCTAACAATAGTAGGTTGCCTCCCACTCAACGCTTGATTTAACGTCGCGACACGACATGGCTATGTTAGTTATTCAGATTTCACCAACAATCCCATAGGTGGCCTCCCATTTAGTGCTTGATTTAACATCGTGGCAGGATACGGGTATCTTGACTACTGCGAATTCCTCAAGATACCCATAGGAATATCCTCCAGGGTCATTAATAAAATCAATCACTGGCACTACGTTTATGTCGGTTGGATGCTTTATTTGACTTTCAAATGTTGAATGTAGCCTCCTCACTGTTGACTCAAAATTTTAGCTCACCTTTCTCCATGTCAACCGTAGGTCTGCTTGTGTCCATAAACGGTCTTCCCAATATAATAGGTATCTCGATGTCAACCCCACAGTCCAGGATGATAAAGTAAGGTGAAAAGATGAAGCATCCTCCCTCACAATCATATCAAAAGTGATTCCCACAGGCTTCTTTACTGTGCGATCAGCCATCAACAACCACATTGAAGTTAGTTCCGGAGGGTTCAAATCCAATTGCTTGAATATGGCCAGTGAAATCAAATTAATATTGGCCCTTAAATCATACAGGGCTTTGGAAAATTGGGATGACTCAATAGTGAATGGTATAGTGAATGCATCGAGATACCCTTTTTCTTCTTCAAAGACCTAGTTATGACTGCACTGTTGTGCTGTATACCATCAACATCCTCATATATTGCTCCTTTATTCCTTGTGACCAACTATTTCATGAACCTGGTTCATTGAGGCATCTTCTCTAACGACTCTAGAAGAGGCATGTTCAAGATAAATTCATTCAACATACTAATAAATTTCTTGAACTTATCTTCCTCTTTCTTTTACTTCAATCTCTAGGGAAAAGGTAGGTTCAGTCTTTGAATCTGTCTGATTTCTAGCTTAATAAAAAGAACTTTACCTTTATCTTTAGTAGTTTTACATTTATCACCTATTAACTTCTCAAACTCAACAACAAATGTCTAATCATTAGTAGCTTCTAAAGCAGGTCATGGGGGATTCATCGTAGCTATACCATGCCTCATGGTAATAGCAAGTACATGACCATCATTCTTTACATTTTGTACCGTGTTGGTCGACAGGGTACCTGGCTAACTCTGGTTCATAGTTGCTGACATTTTCCTGAACTGGTGCTCCAACTTCTTTATAGCAGTGGCATATGACTCAACCTTATAGGTCAATCCTAAAACATCAAACTTAATCTCCTTAAGGGTGATCTCTTGATTTTCCTAACCCTTTATCATCTTAGCCAACATCTCTTCTATTCTGGATCCTGCATCTAATCCGCCAGGTATGATATATCTATATCTCTTCTCTCTATATTAATTCTATTTTCTATAGTAACTATCTCGCTCTCTACTACGGTCTTTGTATCTATGATAATAGTTTTCAACTTGGTTCCCTTGCCCTTGGATTCAAAAACCTGCCAATAGATGATCCTGATAATTTTCTTCCTCCTCCAATTTTAACTTGTAAACATTGGAAGCTAACTCATCTTAGTTTATTGTATGTACCTTCTCAAAAGTCATTGTTGGAAGCTGCTTTGCTAGTACCCTAAGTTCAGTTATTAGTAGCGTAATCTCTTGTGCTACTATTTTATCAGCTACTTTTTTAAGGCAAGAGAAACCAATAGAATAAGTGAAAGATCCCTCTTAGCCTCCCGAGTTTACCACCCTCAGTTATTGAGTGAAATTTTATATTAAATCTATGAAGCTACCTCCCAGCGTAGTCTCATAAAATATCCTCCAAGTATGGTGTATGCTATAGCTCTGGAGCTGATGGTCAAGGCTCAGTAGAATATCACTAATAAGCTCATCCCTGAAAATCAATAGTTGGGCACTATGCTCAGCTTTTTTTTTAACCTGAACCATGCCTCGTACATAGATTTTGACTGAAGCTGCCTGAAATTATAAATTTTGTCCGTAAGCTACAACATCCTGGATAGAGGAAAAAACCTGTTCAAGAATTGCTTGTGAAACTTATTCCATGTAGTGAGAGAGCCTCTTGGGAGTTCCCTTAACCATAAAGATGCTTCTCCTGTAAGTGAGAAGGGGAATAACCTTAGTCTGAGTGCTTCCTGATTCACCCCTGGATTTTCAAACAAACTCCAGATCCTGAGAATATTGGCAAGGTGAAAGTTTGCATCATATGTAGGTAGACCTTTAAACGCACCATTCAAATTTAAGAGTTGGATCATTACTCTCGTGATGTCAAACTTGATGCTTGGGGGTAAAATAGGAGGAACTATGGCTCTAGTCTTTTCCAGCTCAACATATCCTAAATCTTATTAATCATCTAGATATGGATGCACATACAAATATGTTTGGATTACTTGAACACAGGTACCTCTAGCTCTATTCTGATTCCCACCGAATGTTTTTTGGTGGTCTGTTGTTATCTCAGCTCAGCTAGCCCTGCCTCTCTAGGTATCTAGTAAGCTTTTTATATTTCCTTTCTCTTAGCTTCAGATTCATCTAATAGCTCACCAGTCCTTCAATCAATAATATCATGTACTCCTTTGGTAGTAGGAGAGGTACAACATCATGAACCCCTTCAGGAAGTTCATCTCTTTTCTACTCAGACATCCTACTAGGTGTTTGTAGGATCCTCTCTGGATTTGGATTCATTGGGGGTAAGTGATTTCCTCTACTCTGTATGCTAGTATACACCGGCTTATGCCCTACTAAGAACAAAAAAAAGAAAAATCCAAAAATTACAACTTCAAATAAAAAATCAACATCATGTTCCCTCGTAATGGCACCAAAAATTTTTTTAACGTCCAAACAACACATCTCTAAGATGATGATACAGTCACTGTCAAAATATAGTAACCCTACAAATGTTGGGGTAGAATCCCAAGGGAACATGTGAAATTATAGATCTCAACAATTGTAGTCTGCAGTCATAACAAGAAAATTAAATAGAGGGTTTTTTATGTAGTAATCTCGAGCAAATAACTATACTAACTTCGGTTGTAATCAATCATATCTGAACACTAGGATTATGTCCCCCTGGCTTCTAAACTCTATAGTCTTATCGTGTTTTCTTGAACCAACCCGATAGTTTGTATGCAGAATTGATAAGTTAAGTACCTTCTACATTCTTTTGGATGAGCAGAAGGCTTTCACCCTTTACCTACTGAGTCTCACCATGTCTCCTTACTAACCCTTGTCTTTATCCTAGTTAACTATTACTTTTTGGAGTCTCTAGTTTTTAGATAAAATCCAACCATCTTACTAAGATAGAACCTAGAAGCATGGATCGACAATTAAAACTCCAAATTATAATTGTCTTTATCTTTTACTAGTCACTACTCCTCTTTCAGAGTAACCAGCAATATCTAGGAGTGACCTTAATGTGTACATCCATTAATAATACTATCATAATGATGATAAGGCCATGCATACATGGGTATCGGTTCATAATAATGAAAGCACTTCCTCTATTCATAAATCCCCCAAGGTTTTCACAACCTAGCTATGGGTTTTAGCCGATCATGCTTGTGAAGAAATCAATATTATTCATAATTGAAAGCATAGATGAAATCACAATGATAATAAGTAATAGTAAACACAACCATAACTGAATTAATGAACTAAAGTAAATACAAGATTATCCCAAGATCAAAGTCAAATCTTAGAATCAAAATATGTTTGTGTTCATCAAAAGTGTGTAACTCCTACCTAAAAACACATAAAAGGTATTTATAGTACATGAGGAAACCCTAAAACCAAAGAACAAATAAAATATGAGAAAACAGGGTTGATGGCCACATGTGATCTGTACTTGCAGTTTGGCACTGGGCGTAGGCAGTACCTGCGATCCTGACTCTAGGTGCAGGTACAGGGCGCAGGTACTGGATGGAAAAAATCATGCATGTCATCTCTCAATATTTTGTACTTCTGGTAATTGCTTTGCCCATCTACAATCCGTAGGTTTTCTTAGTAAGTGTCGTGAGTTATCTTTTTAACCCTTTTTCCATTCTTGAACATTATTTGATCACGATCAAGCTGGAAAGTGTCCCAAACATCATTAATTGCTCCAAAAGTATCGAAAAACACCTTTTCCACAAACTTATCATCCAAAACATGATTTTTGATAAAAATACCCAAAACGCATCATATCTAACAAAATAACCTTAGAAACATACATATTTTCCTCATTTTAAGCATGGAAAATTTGTATTTCTATAGCACATCAAAAGTACCATTCTTCCATTTATTAATTTCTTGCCCTAAATTTGTAATGATAGTGGGATAAGATTCAACCAACTGTGTCACATTAGAAATATCACCACAAATCTCTTTAATGCCAACTTTAATAGATTCTACCAAGTTTAGCAGCATTAGCATCACATATTCCATTCTAGAACCACTTGCCTCACCTTAATCTCTACTCTTTAAAGGAACATACACACCAATTCGATCATTTTTATAAGCATCCTTACTCCTCCAGTTACCATGATCTTTACGTCATTACTTCTCCATTTACCAAAATCCCTATCTCTACTTCTATCTCTACACTTATATCTATTATAAATATTATCCGAGTAATAGTTTTAACCTTGAATTTATTAACATTAGTGCTTGGAAACCCTTTGTATAGTTGTTGAAAAAATTCACCTCCTCCTCAAATTCAAAATCACAATCATAATATCTTAAAGCTTTACCATATGAATCCACTACATTCACACTTTTAAACCTGACCCAATCAAGTGCTTTGTAATTAGGTCCATTTGAGTCTTTAGATGATACATATCCTTGTCACTCCTATCTTTTTTTGTACTGCTCAACTAAAATGTCTTCAGAATAAGTACCAACTAAGACTTCATGCTCCTTATTCTGAAAGCATGTTGGTCTTTGTAAGTTGATCTATCATCATAGTTGAATTTTCATAACTATGTGGCATCAAAGAACCTCTATGTGTTGTATCATCCACTACCTTAGTTGCAAAAATTAAAACCCTATAAATGATCTCCAAAAGACTCTCATCAGTTGGATTATGGTATAGGTACTGATGAAATTTAACCAAACCTCATGTAAGGCTTTTCCACCGTGCTTCCTGGAGTATTTAATTTCATCTCTCAACTACACCATTTTGGAAGGTGTAAAAATCTCTCTATGTAAGTCGTTTTCATGTCCCTTGAGTTACAAATATAGTCATCCAAAAGATTAGTTAACCTATGATTTGTTCCCCAAATAATCAGATGGGAAAATCATCATTTGATAGTCTCTAGATAAACCCTAGCAAGTTCTATTACTTGCAAATTCCTATAAAGTTGATCAAGTGGATGCTTCGATCATTTGCGATATCACCTCCAAATAGACCCTTCATATTCAATAGTTATATCATAGTAATGGTGATGTCAAACTTAGAACTAGCAGCTAGAATAGGAGGGACATGGCACTTGTAGAACCCACTTTATCAAGATTAGTGTCCTCCTTATTTTCTAGATTATTATATCAAACAACTATCTATTTAGGGCACTCAGGCCTTTGGTTCCTATGAGAATTAACAGCATATGAAGAAACTACCTCAACTTTATGGCTTCCAAGACATCAATCCTCCACAGCTAGTCGATCTACTTTATCTTGTTGGGCAAATTCATCTTGATCGTACATCTCTTGAGCATTCATTTTCCTTAGAGTACGTTCAAGTCATACTTAATGGGAATCAAAGGATTGTGCTAAATTTGAGTATTTGGCATAAATTAACTTGTACCCTACAAGAATCAACAACAACAAAAAAGTTAATTAGGAAAAAAGAACTACAAGTCAGATAAAAATAATTAAACTTATACTGAAATTATATTTTACAAAAATTGCGCAAAAATTTGATGTTCCTCAAAGTACACCTTGCAATGAAGTATAATATGGTTGTTGATAAAATATACATAGAACCTAACTAAGTTAGGGAAGATCCAACAAGGAATATAACTAAAAGCCTATTCAATATCAACCACTAAGGCCATTCACCTTGTGAGGAGATTAGTGGAGCAGTTTTGAGAGAGGAAGAAGGACTTGCACATGGTGTTTATTGATCTAGAGAAGGCATATGACAGAATTCCCAGGGAGATTTTGTGGAGGTGCTTGGACGCTAGAGGGGTGCCCGTGGCATACACTAGGTCGATTTAGGATATGTATGATGGTGCAAACACTCGTATGAGGAAGGTAAGTGAAGATTCGGAGCACTTCATAGTTTTGATAGGGTTGCACCAGGGATCGACTCTTACCCCATTTCTATTTGCTTTGGTGATGGATGTTTTGATGTGACATATTTAAAGGGAGGTGCCTTGGTTTATATTATTTGCACATGATGTGGTTGTGATCGATGAGACTCGGGATGGAGTTAATGATAAGTTTGAAATTTGGAGAAAGACGCTTGAATCTAAGGGCTTTCAGTTAATTGAACCAAGACGGAGTACTTGGAGTGTAAGTTCAGTGATATGTCGCCAGAAGACGGAGTAGTTGTGAAGCTATACTCTTAGGCCATCCAGAAGAGGGAGAGTTTCAAGTATCTAGGGTCTATAATTCAGGGTAATAGTGAGATTAACGAGGATGTCACGCATTATATTGGGGCAGGGTGGTTGAAGTGGAGGCTCACTTTGGGAGTCCTTTATGATAAGAAGGTTCCCCCGAAGCTTAAAGGTAAGTTCTATAGAGTGGTAGTCCAGATGACTATGTTGTATGGAGTGAAGTATTGGCCAGTTAAGAACTGCCACATCCAAAAGGTGAAGTAGGTGGAGATGTGAATGTTGCGATGGATGTGTGGACATACCAGGAAAGATAGGGTGAGGAATGAGATTATTCGGAAGAAGGTGGGAGTTGCCTTGGTGGAGGATAAGTTAAGAAAAGTGAGGCTATGTTGGTTCGGGCATATGATGAGGAGGGGCCCTGATGCTTCAGTGCGGAGGTGTGACACTCTGGCTAGGGATGGTTTTAGGTGGGCTAGAGGTAGGTCAAAGAAATATTAGAAGGAGGTAATTAGTGATGATATGGAGTAATTACAGCTTACAAAGGACATAACCCTTGATAGGAAGATGTGGTGGACGCAGATTGGGGTAGAGGGTTGGGTCTGGAGTTTCTGGTTCAAAGTGTTGTGCCTGTAGTTTGGGGCTAGTGGTGTTGTCTTTTTTGCATCCCGTACTAGTTTACTATGCACTTATCTTTTGTGTTTGTTATACGGCTAGTTTGTTTTGTGTACCATACTAGTTTATATGCACCTACTTTTTGTATTTGTTATACTGTTACTGGTCCTAAGTCGGGGGTCTATCAAAAACAGCCTCTCTACTTCTCTTGAGGTAGTGGTATGGTTGCGTACACTCTACCTTCCCCAGACTCCACTAGGTGGAAATACACTGGGTATGTTATTGTTGTTGTTGTAAACTAGTAGTAAGTTATTTCCAAAGGGACATTGTAAACTGACAAGTAGTAGTGTTCGAACTTTAGTAAACAAGTAACAGAGCATTTAGAATGTTGTTATTAATCAATTAATAAGTATGGAAATATGTTCTCCATTATTTTATGACTCAGTAAGCATAGCGTATTAGTCATCGATCCTGGTGCTTAATATGAAAAACTAGTAAGATCCGTTCACCTTAACATCTTTCAACCCTAATTGGATGAATATCACTCTAAATACCGACCGGTCTTTCAGTGTTTGAATATTAACCCTTACCTTTAGTCTTGGATTAACTTTACATGTTGAGGCTCAATTTATTTGATGAGGGTTAGTAGCCTCCAATCTCAATTTTTACTCCTTTCTATTCTTTACCTCTTTTATCAAGCAAGTGAATAATAAATGGGAGTTTTAAAGCTTTCAACTGTTGAAAAAAATCAACTCAAAGAGAACAATGATGCATACATGAACATTGTTCAAGAAAGACTAAGTACTTTAACCTACTTCATTAATTCATTATGGTTCCCACAACCCTAGTTATGGAATTTAGCTACTCATGTTTTCAAGAAAATAAATTGAATTTATCGTAGAAAATATGATCACGAACTTACGAGATGAATGCTTGAAATATAAAATTATGAATAATGAGAATAAAGACAATAAAAGTATGTTATTTCTCAAAAACCAAAAGATGTTACTTTTCCATGCAACACCAAGCGTAACAATATGGTAGAAGTTCGTAAACTATAAGTAAAAACTTAAGTAAAGTATTTATAGATAAGAAAATCCTTTCCTAAACAAAATAGGCTTATAAACCCGTCAATATTCCAGTAGTCGGGATTTGATATTATGTCTCATGGTGTGGGGATCTACACTCGTACCTTGTAAGAAATCAATGAAACTTTTCCAGTTTATACGTGTCTTTCCATGATTCGTGGTCTAGGACTACACCTCATGGTCTGACTGTAGTCTTGAAATCAATTTGTACACTTCTATATATGGAATGTACACCTCTCAGAACATACTTCACTAGTTAGAGACTGGCTCATGAGAATTGGGCTACTTTCACATCTTTAGAACTCAATCTACAGACAACAATACAACTTGTACTCTTTGTCCATGAGTCATTGAATGAGTCACGGTATCAATTTGATTTTTCATGATCCCCGATCAACTTTCATGAGTCTCATTATGAGTAGTTCTTCACTTTATGAGTCGTGGATAGGTCTTCATGTGTCATACTTAGCAGTGTTTTAGCACATAGTTGCACTTTTGCTTTTGAAACCTATTTTCTTGCATAGTCACATAAAAATACATCATATATATTAGAATATTCTAAAAAAATGTACAGCATTTCTAGGTCGTAAGCATCAAATGTGTTGTGAAATTCCAACACATCATTTATCTTAGAGTTTCAACTAATTCAAGAATAAGGGTTTGGAATTAATGTTCAAATCTTAGTCCATTTCAATCAACTTTCATATTCAAGTTCCTTAATCTATGTGTAATATTTATTACTATTTTTACACCTCCAATAATTCATTCATGGTTTCATAATCAATTTTTTTTTAACTTTAAAATTTAGGGAGATTTTGGAAAAAAATGATTTCAAGGTTGATCTGGTAGGCATAGAGAGGACTGATGGAATAGAGAAGTACAAGGCAAGACGGAGACAAAAAATGGCATACACAAAGTTGGTGGAGAGTATGGGCTAGGAGAAGAAACAATGAATATGGATTAGTATAATATGGCTAATATTAGTTATGGTGGCCAAAACATAAGCCTTTATGTGGAATTAGAGGAAAAAAGTAGCGATAAAAAGCTATACAGGCTATCTAGGATAGATAAAGGAGAACTTTCAACCTTTACCATATGAAGTTCATTGAGGATGAGGAAAAATAAGGTTTTAGTGGATGAGGAACTCATTGGAAAGAGATGCCAATCATACTTCCATGAATGCTTGAATGATGGACTAATAAAGGCATTGTGCTATGGCGATTTGGAGAATTCAGAGATACATCACAATTATGGGTATTGTAGTTTTATAAAGGTGGATGAGGTTAAAGGTGCTATTTGTAGGATGCATAAGGGTAAAACGACTAGACCATGTGAGATTTTGATGGATTTTTTGGAAGAATACAGTTAAAAAGGTATAGAGTAGGGTTGATTGAGTTGTTTAATGTTTTTCTAATGAAAATAAAAAAGTCTAAATCATGGATATGGAGTACGATAATTCTACTATACAAGATCAAGGGTGAAAATTAAAATTGCAACAACTATAGGGGTATCAAGTTGCTAAGACATACTATGAAGGTATAGGATAGGGTGGTGGATATGAGCGTGAGAAGGGTTCTGATTATTTTTTATAACTAGTTTGTATTTATTCTAGAGCACTCAAATATAAATATTCATTCATCTCGTTAGATGATTTATAGAGCAGTTTTATTTATTAACCTAGAAAAGTCTTATGACAAAGTTCTTAGGTTGGTTCTTGTCACAATTCGAGTCTATACCCTGAAGAAACACAGTGCATATGATCACAAGTAGCCCTATGATAACTCATGGTACTAGATGGAAACTAGAATATATACTATTATATCTGTGTGGAATCTAAACAACACCTTTATAATTAAATAATTCTTAAATAACTGGAATATGCACTTATAATCTGACTTAAGTCTAAAATGAATAAAATTGAAATATCTAAAATTGTCTAAAATCCTCTAATTAAATCATTTGTTATGGGGATAAGTTCCCAATTAACTATGAAGTACTAAAACAAAAATAACTATCTAAATAAGCATAATATGAAAAGAGCCATCCTCGAAAGATAAGGACTCACCAGAAACTAGATGGACTATCACTAGAATGAATTTATCTGAGCACCTAATTCTAGGAACCAAAACCTAAATCATGTTAATATATAGAACAAAAAGGGTATGCGGTTAGTACTTTGAATAAAGAGAACATGTGAGATATCGAACAAAACAACTTAGTATAATCATGCTAAAAACTGATACCATGTTGAGGTAGGCACATTATATGAGAATGATGTAAGGAAATACATAATGACCAAAAAGTAATATCATGTTATTAACTGGATAGATAAAACTATAATATATGAGTTAAATCAATTTAACAGAAAGATGAGGGTCATGTACAAATCATAATAAAACTATTTCTGAGGAACGTTTCCTTAACTAACATAAATTATGTGAGAAAACATGAAGCCCAATATACAACCCCATTTGGGGATGCCTTATACCTAACCAAAGATATAGAACCTGACTGATTTGAATTCACAAAAGTGAGCCCATTTAGGATTGAGGTGACACTCTCAATTAGCGAGGACCCACAACCTAGGTGGCAATGTAGTTCTGAACTTGGCTTACCAAGAACTATTGTCCACTCGATATTAAATAATTTTCCGAAAAATGAATTTACTAGCTGCTCACTGAGTTTCAATTTAAAGTATGAACTAGTTTGATTTCAATATTATTGATGTTTTAATACTGAATACTAGCCATGCTAAATTTACTTAGTTTTTGAGATCATGATTCATAACATGCCAAGTATTTTTTTGAAACTATCTTGAAATAGGTCAAAATATATACTATTATTCATAAGACAAATAATTGATTTGAGAATGTTAATAGCGTGCAGATTTATTGAAAACCAAAACCCTAGCATCATAATAATTTATAAGAATAAAAACACATCCTAATATAACATACTTGGGTTTTTAGCCCTTATGAAATCATAACATTTGATAAAAAGGAATGAATTCTTGGGCATGACGATGAACAAAATTCCCCACTAATATCCCATATACTTGATACTAATGAAATTTGGACTAGAAGTTGAACTAGAGAGATGAGATGATAAATCGTAGACCTAAAGTTTGGGGGAATACTCTCTTTTCCCTTTTTCTCACTTGGAGTCATTTAATCAATATTGGAGTCTTAATCTAATGTATTGACCTATAAATACCCTCCAAATAATTCAAAAGAACCTAGTATAGGACTTAAAATAACAAGAAAATATAACTAAATTTTAGGACAACACCACATGAGTCGATGGTATGACTCGTACCATGAACTTACGAGTCGTAGCTATGACTCATGGGGTCTGTGGCAAAGTTTAGGGTTTTTGAATTTTAACCTATGAGTCATGGTACAACCTATATGCTGATATCCTAAGTCGTACTGATTGTTGGGGGTCCGTAGGACTAAAGTTAAAATGGCTTTTGGTCTGGTCCTTATGGGTCAAGGTATGACTTGTACCTTGATCCCATAATCCATTCCTATGATTTATGTCCCTTGAGATTAATTTTCAATCTTTATATGTCCCTATAAGCTTATTAGTATGAATCAAACATTGACTCATAGGTCAGTTCTATGGCTCATGGCTATGTCGTGGTGACTGGAACCTTGGAAGAATTTTTGGTCAACCTACCCTGAGACATTCTAGGAAGACTCATGTTGTACAATAAGTCTTTTTGATGTAAAAATATAATACTTCAAATTGGTTTTCTTATTCAGTCCTCATGTTGTACAATAAGTCATTTTGATGTAAAAATATAATACTTCAAACTGGTTTTCTTATTAAGTCCAAGTTTATCTATGGGGAACTTTAGGGGTGTAATAGTTATACAGAGGTACTTGGAGGGCAGTGGTGTACCAATTGTATACATTAGGTTGATAAGAAAATGTACAATATACCTAATACTCAAGCATGAAGAATGGGAGGAGACTCAGATTATTCTCCCATATTGATAGGATTGCACCAGGGATTGGCCTTCAACTTATTTTTATCTTCCTTGGTGATCGATATTTTTACACTACATATTCAATTTAGACACTTAGATAGAAAATCTACAGTATTCTTCTTCATAGAATTTCACTAATAAACCTTTCTCAAATCACGATACATCTCTCTAGAGCCTAGATGAATGGAGTATCTAGAACTATGAACCTCGGTCATAATTCGTTCTCTTGAATCTTTATTGTATTGATCATAAAATTTACCCTAATACCAAATACCCCATTTCTCTCTTCAGAGAAAACCAATGCATTTTTATTGAGCACTACTTTCAACTAGAGTAGTATGGGATATCTATCTTTATTTTGGTCCCACCTCCATCGCAAATGAAAAATCAATACAATTCTACATTATTATTCCACCACTATCCAAATTTGTGAGATAAACTCCTAATCGTGTAAGTCTATGAACATCTGTCATGAGCTCTTTCTTACTCTCATCTACATAAGCAACACTTTCCATGGACAACCTGTTAAGACTATTAGTGACAATATTTTCCTTGATCGGATGGTAAAGCACACTCATATCATAATCTTTTAAAATTTAATTTCATGTAGTATAATAAGTAACGAATAACAAGGTAGCTCCCATATCTAACAAAGCATATACATCAAGAGAGAAAACTTTCATCAAATCAGTGACGAAATTAGTGGAACTCTCATTATACTAAATTCTATATAAATTATGAGGAGGTTCTAACCATTTTCAAAACCTGAAGAATTTCTTTTAGGAGCACCATAACCTATTCGGCCTAATAGAGTAGTCTCCCTATTACCTCTATTTTCCAGCCTAGCCGAAAGGTAATACTTAACCATGTGACCCTATTATCTTTATCCAAAACACCCATCCCTACTACAGTAACACTTACTAAAATGGTGCATTCATCACTTTTTGTAATTAGGGTATGAAGGTCACTTTGCAATGCTACCTTAAGACTGAGGGACTGGAGCTCTAAATTTCTGATCAATTTTAAACCTAGGAGCTAGTTCACTAACTAAATATGGGACTGGCCTAGAATAATTATGAAAGAAAGATTGGTTCCCATTTTTGACCATTTTCTCACTATATTTATGGTTGGACATCTTGTCTCTCTTACTCTAGTTCTCTTCCCTCTCCTTTAACGTATCCTCTTCAACGTGATGAATTTATATCATAAGACAAGTTATGTCAACCTCACCATTTAACATCTCTACCTTACACTCTTTACTCGAAAGCCTGGAAAGGCCTGACACAAATAAGCTCATTCTATTTCTCATAGCATACACCAAATTTGGGGCATAAAGAGATAATTAGGTGAACTTAAGACTGTATTCCTTTGCACTCATAGAACCCTGCTCTAAATTTAAGAATCTCTAATATTCACTTCTCTTAAATCTTAGGGAATGAAGATATAAGACCCCATAAAATTTCAACCATTTTATTTTTTACCCTCTCACATGCATAATGCTAATTTTTGACATAAATTATGATTAAGGATGTTAAAAGAGTTTTTTGGGAAATTTTTCAAAGTTTTTGGAAGAGGTTTGGTGATATAT